>NC_052612.1:28714181-29014181 GCF_016545825.1 Eucalyptus grandis
TCAATTACCGAATTCACGTGCATTCTCCAGGTGATATTCCAATTCACCGAGCCCACGTATTTCCTTTCAGGTGATTACCAATCTACTTTCAATACCGACAACCAATGCCCAACGACTTCTCAATCAAATAATTAAATCAACTCAACAAAGCATTATAAATGCTAAATAACATACTTGGCCATTTTGGGTAAATCCCTAAAATATCACAATTTATTCAATTCCATACAACGTGGAGCTCAAATAAATAAACGGACTGCGCTACGACAATCAGCACGAGATTTCAATTGTCGGCCATCAAAATCTTAATTTCCGAAAAATAATTTATTAATTTATTAATTTGGAAAATTAAATAATTAATATTAAAAATTCAATTCAGCTCAAAATAAAGCCCGATTAAATAAACGGACTTCACCACGATCATCAGCATAAAATTTCGTTTCCAGACCATCTCAGTTGAATTTTCGGAAAATAAATAATTATTTAATTTAATTCCAAAAATTAATATTTAAATACTAAAATTCCACTTAGGCTCGAAAAGCCTAATTGAAGCCCACTAAGGGTCGGGAAAATCCCAAGGCACTTCCAATAATTAGTAGACCACGTCTACTTGCTAATTGCGCAATCAATTTATCTAAATCGCATCACAATTGACTAATAATTGCTAATTTATTCTAATCTAACAACCTAAACATAATTAATTAAAACTAAACCAACCTTAAGCATAATTAGCCAACTAATCCGGGATTAGTGAGATTACTCACCAAATCGCGCGCAAATCGGATCAATCGACGGGCGACGCGAGGAACAAAACTTCCTAAAGCACGGCTCGAGTTCGGGGCCCAGAAACGGCCCAAAACGGCCTTGAACAGGGTTGGAAACCCACTTTTCCAGCCACTGTTCTTGGCTGGATGAAGCTCGTTTGGCGGCTAGGGCGGCGAGAGGAGGCCGGTGGAGAGCAAGGGGGACGCCGAGGAAGTCCAGCGGGGTTGAACGGCGGTCGGAGGTGGCCGGATAGGGCTGGACGGAGGCTAGGCAGGCAGCGGCCGGGTTGCATGGGGGAATGCCCAGCGCGAGGGACGGGGCTGGCGACGCATGGCGGCAAGCGGCGCGCGCACGGGCGCGAGCGCGGCTTTCTGGTTCGGTTCACTTCTTCGGACGCACGGGGAGGAAGAAGAAGAAGAGAGAGAGAGAGAGAGAGAGAGAGAGAGAGAGAGAGAGAGAGAGAGAGAGAGGATAGGTATTGACCGGTCAAAGAGGGAAAAGAAAGAGAGAGAGAGAGGGTAGTGGTGGGGATTCGCACGAGGGGAAAGGGAGAGGGAGAGAAGAGAGAGAGAGAAGAGAAAAGAAAGAAAAAGAGAGAAAAGGGAGAGAGAGAAAAAGGAAATGCTTAATATCATTATTCATATTTTCCTTTTCTCTTCCCTTTTCCTTTCTATTTTCTCTTGGTCTTCAATTAATCCTCCGATAATTTCTTTATTGAAATTTCAGACTCGTCAATAATTTGACGGGCGATGAGACGGTCCTAAAATTGAATTGTGACACGCTTGAATATTCGATTCCCAAAACCGAATTAAATTTCATGATTAAAATCGACCGGACGCGATTTTAGTCCAATCCAACCAATTAGGTAGCTTTTAGGGATTTTACCGCTGTTATATCCTTAACGGCTTCACCCAATAGGTTAGCTAACTCGTGAGTGATCAGCTCGAGAGAAAAAGGACCATAGGCGCGCCGACGATATGCACATTTCACTTTATCGAAAAGGGGTCAAATTTCAGGATGTCACAAGTAGGCTCGGGACAAGCGCGACGGAGGTGAGCGGTGGCTTGTGCGGTGGCTTAGATGGACGGTGGAGGGTTGGCGATGGCAAGATGCTTCGGTGAGGCTAGTTGCTGGTTTGCTTTGTGTTGGAGCTGGAAATGGAGATTGAAGCAAGGAAGAAGAAGATGGAGTTGCTGTAGCTAGAAGGGGGACAAGAAGCCTCTAAAGTCAAGCCAAAAGATCTAAACACTCAAGTAGAAGCCCTCTAAGTCTCCAGCCTTGATCCACAACCATTTCCCCCCTTATTTCTCTGACAAGCCAAGGATTGATGCCCATATGTTGTAGCCCCTATGACCTACCAATTTCAAGTGTTCCACTTCAATTTCACACCAAGTTCACTCCAATTAACCTCAATTCAATGGCCAAAATGCTAAGAAGGAAGCCCACACCACTTTCCATAATTTCCTTCACCATTTGATCCGTCTCGAATGCTAAAATTCCACCCAAAAATGGTCATTTGAATATCCCAACTTTAAACCCGGGCTTCTCGAAAATTCTTCAAAGGATGAGTCGACGTCCCAAAAATAAATCTTGACACGCTAGAACTTTCGATTCCTAAAACCGTCTTCAATTTCGTGGTTAATTTCAACCGAACGCAATTTTAGCGTAACCTAACCTACCGGGTAGCTTTTATGAATGTTTAGTGCTTTTGACCCATGGTCGATTATTTTTTATCCACATTGTGCATCTTTGACTCATAGGTGACTCTTGGTTGTCGTGAAAATCTCGAGATTTTAATTACGGGCACCGGGTGCAGAATTGACAGAAAAATCGGTTTAGTGCCATTCGATAAGAATTTTGCAATCAAATGGAATTACCCACGCTTTAATTACATGTCTCTGTTGAATTGCCCTATCTCCGGTCTCTAGTCAATTTTAGCGATGCCGTATTGACCATTATAGATTAGCACGGTCGAGCAGTCAATTTATGATCGAATTCTCAAATCAATCGCGTTTATATTCCTTAACGGCTTCACCTGATAGATTAGTTATCTCCCGAGTGATCAGCTCAGAGAAGAAGACTATAGGCACGTCGATGAAAAGCCCAATTCATATTATCAGGACAAGTTCAAAAATTAGGATGTCACAAGGGGTGTGTTAGAATATGTAAATAATAACCATGCCCTCATCTAACAATTTGACTTTTCGAATAATTTGCAGTGGTCCTACTAAATTCTCACACATAGAACACAGAGCTGGGCCCTTGCATGGATATAATCTGATTTAATTGTGACTTCCCTACATTCTTCACTTAATTTATAAACTTCAACCTTATATTGAATTTAAGACAGTGTTAGTCGTATAAAAATTAGTTAACATATAGGCACGATTTTCCCCACCTAATTCACTTTTTCCTAGTTGATGATTAGAATATATTGATTAAGTCACATAAATCTAATTTCAATTGTTCTTATTTGTTCTTTCAACTTGTCATATATGCCTCGATTTTCTACAACAAAATATTTCCTTTATTACACATGATAATCAATTCTTTGGTGCAAAGTAAGTATGCAGTTTTGTTCCTTTCCATATTCACATTGAGTGATGTGAGTCACGGGTCGTACTTCCTTGATCGCAAAATAACTTGTGTAGCGCCTGGCAAGTAGAAGAATTCTCAAATTCCATTCTCAAAGTATGAAGTTGAATAGTTCGTACTTGTTTAGTACCTTGAAATTCTTCTTGTAATGTCTCCCAAGCCTTCTTCGTAGTCTTCACTCTAATTATTCTCGGGAATACTGTTTCTGATAGTGCTTGCTAAATAAAGTATAGAGCCCTTGTATCCTTTTGTAGTTGATCCTTTGGAACACTTGCACCTTCTTGCGAAGCCTCATAACCACTTTTGACGATGTCCCAAAAGTCTTGGGCCATCAAGAACGTGGTCATTTTGATGCTCCAATAATCATAGTTATTCCCATCAAAGATAGGAATAGGAAATGAGGATGAGGTAGAATTGGCCATAGTTTAGTTGTTGGAAATTTGGATGCATAATTTTGGGAACGGGTTGTGACATCTTGAAATTCGACCCCATTTTGATAAAGTGAAATGGGCATTTCGTCAACGTGCCTATGGTCCTTTTTCTCGAGCTGATCATTCATGATTTAACTAACCTATTAGGTGAAGCCGTTAAGGGATGTATCTGCGGTAAAATCCTAAAAGCTACTTAATTGGTTGAATTGGACTAAAATCATGTCTGATCGATTCTAACCATGAAATTTAAATTAGTTTCGGGAATCATATATTTGAGCATGTCACAATTCATTTTTAGGACCGTCTCATCGTCTATCAATTTATTGACGAGTCCGAAATTTTAAGAAAGAAATTATCGGAGGAAAAATTGAAGACCGAAAGAAAATAGAAACGGAAAGAGAAAAGAAAATAATAAAATAAGACTAATAGTATTTTTATGTTATTTCTTTTCTCTCCCTCTCTCTTCTTTCTCTCTCCCTCTTCTCACTCCTCTCTCTTCTCTCCCCCCCCCCTCGTGCATTTTCCCCATCGACCGCCTACCCCTTGGCCAATTTCAAATTGGCTTCTCTCTCATTTTGACTAGTCAAAACTCTCTTATCTCTTCTCTCTCTTCTCTCTTCTTCTCTCTTCTCTCTCTTCTCTCCCCACTCCCCCTCGTGACCAAACCCTTATTCTTCTTCCTTCTTCTTTGTGTGAGCCAGCCCAAAACCGAAGCAAAGAAGAAGTCAAGATAACAGCAGCCACGCCGGATCGTCGTCGCCGCCGATGCTCCGCCGCTCACCGCTCGCCTTCGCCTCTCTCACGTCCCTCAGCCGTCTCCGCCCTTCTTCTTCTCCTTTCTAGTTTGTGCGAAGACAGAGGCGGACTGAAGCAGAAGCAGCAGCTCGCCAAAGCCCGTCACTGCCGCACTGGAGCCGGACCTCCACCTGCGCGACACCCGCCTGCACACGCCGCTCGCTCAGCTAGTCTCTGTTCCCTCGCGCCCAAGCGTCCCCGTGCGAATCCGCCCTTGCCTAGCTTGGCCCGACGCCTTCGGCCTTTGCTCGGCTCCGTTCGGCCACCGCCCGACCTCCCCGGCGTCCCCCTCACCCTCCGTCGGCCTCCCCTCGCCATTTTGGCCACCGGAATAGCTTTGGCCAGCCAAGGGCAGCAACCCACCAGTGGGTTTCCAGCACCTTCGGGCCCCCTTTTGGGCCGTTTCCGGGCCCCGAACCCGAGCAGTGCTTTGGGAAGTATTGTTCCTCGCGTCGCCCCAGTCGGATTGATCCGATTTGCACGCGATTCTGGTGAGTAATCTCACTAATCCCTGCTTAGTTTGCTAATTATGCTTAGGGGTTCGTTAGGTTTAATTAAATGTAATTAGGTGGTTAGATTAGAATAGATTAGTGATTATTAGTTAATTGTGATGCAAATTAGACAAATTGAATGTGTATTTAGCAAGTAGACATGGTCTATTATTTATTGAGGGTATCTCGGGACTTTTCGACCCTTTATCAGGCTTCAATTTGTCAATTCGGGCCTAAGTGGAATTTTTAGGTATTTAAATATTATTTTCGGAATTAAATTAAATAATTATTTATTTTCTGAAAATTCAACTGGATGGCCCGTGATCGGAATTTCATGTTGGTGATCATGGTGAAGTCCGTTTATTTAATTGGGCTTTATTTTGAACTAAATTGAATTTTTAATATTTATTAATTAATTATTTTTCGGAAATTAATATTGAGATGGCCGATGACCGAGATCTCGTGCTGATCATTGTGGCATAGTCCGTTTATTTAATTGAGTTGCAGTTTGTATGGAATTGATTTAATTATGAATTTTTAGGAGTTATTCATATCGAGTTGATTATTAATTATTTGATTGAGAAATCGTTGGGTATTGGTTATCACGTGAAAGAAAATCACGTGGGCTGGGGCTCGGTGAATTGGAATATCAACCTGGAGAATGCACATGAATTCAGTGGTTGAATATGTCATCTTGGCGAAGAGGTCGCTTAAGAGAAGGCACATGGCTCAGAGACTCGGTATGTCCTCCTGGAGAATGCACGTGGCTCGGTGACAGAGTTTGGCATCTAAAAGGGCACGTGGCTCGGTGAATTGATGCATCACTTTGGTGAGATAGTACCTAAGAGAAGGCACGTGGGCCCAGGCATCGTAAAAAGGACACATGGCTCGGTGATCTGATGCATCACTTTGGTGAACTAGTGCCTTAGAGAATGCACGTGGGTCCAGTATTCGAGAATGGCATCTAAAAGGGCACGTGGCTCGGTGACTTGATGTACCACCTTAGCGAAGAGGTCGCCTTAGAGAATGCATGTGGGCCCAAGGTTCGAGGCACGTGGCTCAGAGACTTGGGATGTCATCCTAGAGAATGCACGTGGCCTAGCTTTTAGATACTCCTCAGTGGAGAATGATTTGTGTGACATGTAATCGAGTGTTCAATTGTTTTGAGTAAATGGGTGCCTATTATGAATTGTACTGACTTGCGGTGGGATCCGAGGCCAAGGTAAGTCCTCGACTGTGTTTAGGCAGCCTATAGTATAATGGTTTACTAATCAAGCCTTAGTGGGGTAGAACTTGTTGAGACGTAGTCTCATCCCGGTTTGGGGAAAACATTTCAGGACCCCGATGAGGAGCTGAGGAAGAGGAGTCTAAGAAGGAGAACTCAGAGATGAAACCTGAGGAGAAGGATTTTTGCAAGAAGAAGATAATACCGAGAGGGGTCTTGAATACGACCCGGATGGACTGAGATTCTATCTTCTTTTGAAATCTCCATTTTGATGTGAATAGAGATAGAGTAAAAAGTTATGAAGTACTCTGGTTTGTGTTTTGTATAAAAGTTTGGTTATAAGTTTCAATATGAAAAATATGGTCCTGCTTTTCTATCCCATCGATTTACTGTTTGGGGATTTATAATCGCTTCCGCGTGTGCTTAATAAATGAAAGGGTCGATACATAGTCTGTGATATCGCATTATAAAATCGACCAAGTGAGAAGGATGTGTGCGTGCCCGAGGATCAGGGTATGACATCCCTTTTTTGTGGTATTAGAGTGAAGTTCGAGATTGGAGTGATAAGGAGCGTTGACCATGGGATAGTTAGTAGGAAAGGCCTTAAAATTCATGCTGGTGCATGTTTGTGTAAGCTGAATGCTAAAATTGTTTGTTGTTTGGATCGCTCTGTTTCTAATTCGGTGTTGAATTGGAAACAGGTGTTATTTTAGTAAAGCTACACCATGAGCGATCAGGAGCTGAGAACTCCTACAAAGAGGACCCGGTAAGGCCGTTATTCGAGGTAGAGCTCGACTTGTGTCGAACCCGAGGCGAATGTGGTCATGCGCCAGCACGTGCTAGCACGAGTGGAATGATTCCATCTGTTGTAGATGTCGGGGTAGCAGCCCCAATGATCCCAAGGTGGATGGGATCTTGCGTGTTTTGGAAGCAATGGTTACTTGAATGGATCGCAAGCCGCTACTTTGTTGAAGCCGCTCAAGCCAAGCCGCTGCAATTGTCGTTCCGCCGCCGCCACCGGAGTTGCCCCCGCTACCACACCCGTAGTCGCACCTGCCGTTGCTCCAAGCGCTGTGAATGTTGAAGGTCCATCGAGATAGTGGTCTCTGCAAGACCAATCCATAAGCTGGTGGAGCATTTCCTAAGGTTAAATCCGCCGTTGTTCACTAGGTCCGGAGATCCTCGAAGCCGCTTCTTCATGGGTTCATAAGCTTAAGAAGGCATTTGCACTATTAATGTGCAATGAGACTAAGAAGGTAACGTTAGCAACTTACCAGCTGGATGGAGTTGCGGACACTTGGTGGATGACAACTCGTGAAACAATCTTTCTAGAAGGCGCTGTTCAAGAGTGGAACACTTTTCGTGAAGCCTTCAATAATAAGTTTTTCTCTAAGACTACCGAGAGAGGTGTAGATGGCAGAATTTCAACATCTTCGCTAGGGTTCCCTATCTCGTTAATGAGTATGAGGCAAAGTTCGCTGAACTTTCGCAATATGCCCTCGAGTTAATTGAGAATCCTGTGAATCGAGTGAGGAGGTTCAGAGATGGATTCAGACAGGATTTGAGAAGCACCTTAGTCCTTCTGGATCTGAAGACTTATAACGACATATATTCGAGAGCTCAGAAGATTGAGAAAGATCATAACGATAAAGCTGCGTCATCTGGATCGAGGTTTAGCTCTCATAGAGATAACATCCACTAAGGAAAGAGGCCGGTGTTTGGAAATTTTTTCCAAGGCCCGCCCAGCAAGAAAGGTGGATTTAATAGGTCGGGACCTATTAGGGTGATGCGTGTCGCTTGTGTGGAAGAAGACATGGGACTTCACCGTGCCTAGGCTAGGACGGGTGCATGTTTCGAATGTGGCCAATAGGGCCACATAGCCAGATTTTGTCCAAAGAAGCAAAGGGGACAACCTCAGTTGCCATTGCCGCTACTGATGAGACAGATAGGAGGGTATGCCCCTCAGAATGCACCGCAAGGAGGATAGTAGAGACCTCCAATTCAGGGCACCATGTACGCAATTACCCAAGGTCGGGCGGAAGGCTGCTCGGCATGATCACAAGTACGGTCTCGCTCAACGACCAACCCGCTTATGCTTTGTTTGATTCGGGAGCAACCCATTCCTTCATTGTCGAGCAATATGTTAGGATGCTAGGGTTGAGTCTGTATTGTTGAAGTTGGCAATTTGCATATCTACACCCTTGAAAAATAAAGTTATTGCTGCTTTGGGATGTTCGGGGTGCAAGTTAGAGATTGGTGAGCGAGTGGGGAAAATTGACTTCTTAGTCCTAGTCATGTATGATTTTGATTTGATAATTGGCATGGACTGGCTCACCAATCAACCAGCTAAAATGGACTGCTATCGCAAGGCGATTCAGTTTGACCCGTTAGGGGGTAAGAGCTTTGAGTTTATCGGGAATCGAGGATGACCCTCGATTTCCTTAATCTCGTCGCTGGAAGCATCTCGTTTGTTAGACAAGGGATGCCGAGGATACTTAGCAACTATCGTGGATATAACAGTTGAGGAGCTGAAAATGGAAGATATTGCAATGGTATAGGAGTTTCCAGATGTCTTTCAAAAGAATTGCTAGGGTTATCGCTAGAAATAGAGATTGAATTTGTAATTGAGCTAGCACCAGGGACAGAATCGATTTCAAAAGCACCTTATCAAATGGCGTTATCTGAGTTGGAGGAACTGAAGGTGCAGATGCAAGAGTTATTGGATAACGGATTTATTCGTCCTAGTGCATCACCTTGGGGAGCACCGGTTTGTTTGTTAAGAAGAAAGATGGTTCGTTGCATTTGTGCATCGACTATCGGCAGCTCAATCAAGTAACGATCAAGAACAAGTATCCATTGCCAAGGATAGATGACTTGTTTGATCAACTACAAGGAGCGTCAATATTCTCGAAGATCGACTTAAGGACAAGATATCATCAGCTGAGGATTAGGAAAGAGGATATTCCTAAGTCGGCATTTCGTACTCGGTATGGTCATTACGAGCTTACAGTGATGCCGTTTGGATTGACGAATGCTTCAGCTGCCTTTATGGATATGATGAATAGAGTGTTCAAGGAATATCTGGATCGGTTTGTGATCATGTTCATTGATGACATCTTGGTCTATTCGAGAAGTGATGAAGAGCATGAGAGTCATCTCGAGAGTAGTACTCCAGACCTTAAGAACTCATCAGCTGTATGCTAAGTTTAGCAATTGCGAGTTTTGGTTAAACGTGTTGCGTTCTTAGGTCATGTGATTTCCGGAGAAGGAATCTCCATCGACCCGACAAAGATAGAAGCCGTGATCAAGTGGCCAAGACCATCGACAGTGACAGAGGTTAGAAGTTTTTTTTTGGGTTAGCGAGGTTTATTACATACGGTTTGTAGAAGGTTTCTTAGCATTAGCATCACCTCTAACAAAGCTTCTGAAGAAAGAAGAGAAATTCGTATGGTCGGATAAGTGCGAGCGTAGTTTCCAAGAGCTGAAGGAAAAGCGACTACCGCACTGTGCTGACGATTCCATCTGGTTCTAGAGGATTCGAGATCTATGTGATGCGTCATTCGGGGGTTGGGTTGCGTGCTGATGCAACATGGCAAAGTTGTTGCATATGCTTCCCGGTAGTTGAGACCTCATGAATTAAATTATCCGATGCATGACTTGGAACTCGCAGCCATCATATTTGCATTGAAGATTTGGAGGCACTACTTGTGTGGGGAAAAGTTTCAGATCTTCATGGACCATCAGAGTCTCAAGTATTTGTTCTCTCAAAAGGAGTTGAACATGAGACAGCGCCGATGGATAGAATTACTGAAAGACTACGACTGTGACATTCTATATCACCCTGGAAAGGCGAACAAGGTCGCCAAGGCATTGAGTCGAAAGTCTTCAATAGCACAAATCTTGGTTAAGGAGTGGAACTTAATCGAGAGAGCTTGGGATTCGGAATTCAAATTTCAGGTAGGCCACTTTTCAAGTTTTATGGCCTCCCTTATAATTGAACCGGATGTCAAGGTCAGAATCAAAGAACTCCAACCGACAGATCCAGATGTACAGAGAATTCTTCAAGAGGATACCGATAAAAGAAAGGTTGATTTTCAAGTTTCTGATGATGAGGTATTGAGGCTCCATGGATGTTTGGTTGTACCTGATGATGTAGAGCTTAGAGAAGAGATTTTATCTGAAGCACATCGTAGTAGTTACAGCATTCATCCTGGAAGCACTAAAATGTATCAGAATCTGCGTCAACACTACTGGTGGTCAGGTATGAAGGCGAACATCGCCAAACATATGGCCAAGTGTTTGACTTGTCAGCAAGTAAAAGCCTAGCATTGCAACCCGGGAGGACTTCTGCAACCTCTCGCAATCCCAGAATGGAAATGGGAGCATATCACGATGGATTTCGTGACTGGACTACCAAGAAGTCAAAGAGGAAATTATTCAATTTGGGTAGTGGTCGACAGGCTGACAAAGTCGGCTCACTTCATTGCAGTTCGAAAGGACCTTAATCTTGATAGACACGCAGACCGGTACGTGTGTCAAGTGGTTCGAATGCATGGAGTGCCGGTTACGATAACATCCGATAGAGACCCGAGGTTTACTGCTGCTTTTTGGAAGAGCTTGCAGAGTGCTTTATGTACAAAGTTTTAGTACAGTACGGCGTATCATCCTCAGACGGATGGCCAGTCTGAAAAGACAATTCAGACTCTTGAAGACATGCTGAGAGCGTGTGTAATAGACTTCAAAGGAAGTTGGGAAGATCAACTTCATCTGGTGGAATTTGCCTACAACAACAGTTATCAGCAGAGCATCAAGATGGCTCCTTTTGAAGCATTGTATGGCGGAGCGTGCAAAACTCCAGTATGTTGGGATGAAGTCGGGGAAAGGAAAATCACAAGCCCAAAGTTGGTTCAGCAATCAATAGATGCCATGGCAGTAATCAGAGACAGATTAAAGACAGCGCAGAGCAAGCAGAAAAGTTATGCAGATAAGCGTCGAAGGCCTTTGGAATTCCAAGTTAGTGATCACGTTTTTCTGAAAGTGTCACCAATGAGGGAAACTTCACGCTTTGGTAAGAAAGGCAAGTTGAGTCCGAAGTACATAGGTTTGTTTGAGATTCTTGAAAGAATCAAAACCTAGCGTATCATTTGCGTTGCCGCCAAGATTGGTGCAAGTGCATGACATCTTTCACGTATCGATGTTAAGGAAGTACGAGCCTGACCCGACCCATATACTCAATTTCGAGGAATTGGACGTGGACGACCATGTGTCATACGTTGAAAGCCCGGCTCAGATTGTCGATCGTAAAGAGCAAGTTCTGCGTACAAAGACCATTCCGTTGGTCAAAGTGGTCTGGCAACACCACGGCACTGAAGGAGCGCCTTGGGAGATTGAATAGTCGATGAGACAGTTGTACCCCCGCCTTTTTGAACAAAGTGTGTAATTATTTAAATTTCAAGGATGAAATTTTAATAAGAGGGAAAGAATTATGACATCCTGAAATTCGACCCGTTTCGATAAAGTGAAATGGGCATTTTGTCGACATGCCTATGGTCCTTTTTCTCTGAGCTGATCACTCACGAGTTAACTAACCTATTGGGTGAACCGTTAAGGGATGTATTTGCAGTAAAATCCCTAAAAGCTACTTAATTGGTTGGATTGGACTAAAATCATGTATGATTAATTCTAACCATGAAATTTAAATTAGTTTCGGGAATCGAATATTCGAGCGTGTCACAATTCATTTTTAGGACCGTCTCATCGTCTGTTAATTTATTGACGAGTCCAAAATTTCAAGAAAGAAATTATGGGAGGAAAAATTGAAGACCGAAAGAAAATAGAAAGGGAAAGAGAAAGAAAAAGAATAAAATAAGACTAATAGTATTAGGTTATTTTATTTCCTTTCTCTCCCTCTTCTCTCTCCTCTCTCTTCTCTCTCCCCCCCCCCCTCGTGTGTTTTTCCCCACCGACCGCCCACCCCTTGGCCAATTTCAAATTCGCTTCTCTCTCCTTTTGACTAGTCAAAACTCTCTTATCTCTTCTTCTCTCTCCTCTCTCTTCTCTCCCCACTCCCCCTCGTGACCGAACCTTTCTTCTTCTTCCTTCTTCTTTGTGCGAGCTAGCCCAAAACCAAGCGGAAGAAGAAGCCAAGACAAAGAAGCAACCACGCCGGATTGCCGTCGCCACCGGTGCTCCGCCGTTCACCGCTCGCCTTCGCCTCTCCCTCACGTCCCTCAACCGTCGCCGCCCTTCTTCTTCTCCTTTCTAGTTTGTGCGAAGACAGAGGCGGATCGAAGCAGAAGCAGCAGCTCGCCGAAGCCCGTCGCTACCACACCGGAGCCGGACCTCCACCCGCGCAACGCCCGCCCGCACACGCCACGCGCTCCGCCAGCCTTTGTTCCCTCGCGCCTAGGCGTCCCCGTGAGAATCCACCCCCGCCCGGCTCGGCCCGACGCCTTTGGCCATCGCCCGGTCCGTCCGGCCACCGCCCGACCTCCCCAACATCCCCCTCACCCTCCGCCGGCCTCCCCTCGCCGTTTTGGCCACCGGAGCAGCTCCAGCTAGCCAAGGGTAGCAACCCACCGAGTGGGTTTCCAGCACCTTCGGGCCCGCTTTTGGGCCGTTTCGGGCCCCAAACCCGAGCAATGCTTTGGGAAGTATTGTTCCTCGCGTCGCCCCATCGGATTGATCCGATTTGCACGTGATTCTGGTGAGTAATCTCACTAATCCCTGCTTAATTTGCTAATTATGCTTAGGGGTTGGTTAGGTTTAATTAAATGCAATTAGGTGGTTAGATTAGAATAGATTAGTGATTATTAGTTAATTGTGAGGCAAATTAGACAAATTGAATGTGTATTTAGCAAGTAGACATGGTCCACTATTTATTGAGGGTAGCTCAAGATTTTTCGACCCTTTATCGAGCTTGAATTTGTCAATTCGGGCCTAAGTGGAATTTTTTGGTATTTAAATATTATTTTTCAGAATTAAATTAAATAATTATTTATTTTCCGAAAATTCAACTAGGATGGCCCATGACCGGAATTTTATGCTGGTGATCATGGTGAAGTCCGTTTATTTAATTGGGCTTTATTTTGAACTAAATTGAAATTTTAATATTTATTAATTAATTTTCGAAATTAATTAATTATTTTTCGGAAATTAAGATTGAGATGGCTGACGACCGAAATCTCGTGTTGATCATCGTGGCATAGTCTATTTATTTAATTGAGTTGTAATTTGTATGGAATTGATTTAATTATGAATTTTTAGGAGTTATTCATATTGAGTTGATTGTTAATTATTTGATTGAGAAATCATTGGGTATTGGTTATCACTTGAAAGAAAATATGTGGGCTCGGTGAATTGGAATGTCACCTGGAGAGTGCACATGAATTCAGTGGTTGAATATGTCATCTTGGCGAAGAGGTTGCCTAAGAGAAGGCACGTGGCTCGGAGACTCGGTATGTCCTCCCGGAGAATGCACGTGGCTCGGTGACAGAGTTTGGCATCTAAAAGGGCATGTGGCTCGGTGAATTGATGCATCACTTTGGTGAGATAGTACCTAAGAGAAGGCACGTGGGCCCAGGCATCGTAAAAAGGACACGTGGCTCGGTGATCTGATGCGTCACTTTGGCGAACTAGTGCCTTAGAGAATGCACATGGGTCCAGTATTCGAGAATGGCATCTAAAAGGGCACGTGGCTCGATGACTTGATGTACCACCTTGGCGAAGAGGTCGCCTTAGAGAATGCACGTGGGCCCAAGGTTCGAGGCACGTGGCTCGGAGACTTGGGATGTCGTCCTGGAGAATGCACGTGGCCTAGCTTTTAGATACTCCTCAGTGGGGAATGATTTGTGTGACATGTAATCGACTGGTTTGATTTGTTTGGAGTAAATGGGTGCCTATTATGAATTGTACTGACTTGCGGGTGGGATTTGAGGTCAAGGTAAGTCCTCGACCTATGCTTGTTTAGGCAGCCTATAGTATAATGGTTTACTAATTAGGCCTTAGTGGGGTAGAACTCGCTAAGACATAGTCTGATCCCGGTTTGGGGAAAACATTTCAGGACCCCGATGAGGAGCTGAGGAGGAGGAGTCTAAGAAGGAGAACTCGGAGGTGAAACCTAAGGAGAAGGATTTTTGGAAGAAGAAGATAATACCGAGAGAGGTCTTGAATACAACCCGGATGGACTGAGTTCTATCTTCTTTTGAGATCTCCATTTTGATGTGAATAGAGATAGAGTAAAAAGTTGTGAAGTACTCTGGTTTGTGTTTTGTATAAAAGTTTGGTTATAAGTTTCAATATGAAAAATATGGCCCTGCTTTTCTATCCCATCGATTTACTGTCTGGGGATTTATAACTGCTTCCGCATGTGCTTAATAAATGAAAGGGTAGGCGATATATAGTCTTGGGATATCGCATTATAAAATCGACCAAGTGAGAAGGATGTGTGCGTGCCCGAGGATCGGGGCGTGACACGGGTGGTTAGGACAAACGCCCTATAGCAACCAAAAACGTGGCTCTGATACCACTGTTGGATTTTGCGGAAGCGTGTGTGTGTGTGTGTGCAAGTGTGTATGAACTATGGCAAGGGAATATGAAAAAACTTTATTATGATAGTTGGTATTACAAAAGGAGGGAGCATTTCTAGTTTTCTTGGCTTCTCATAACAAGAATCCAAATCTCCTATTTATAGGTGTGAATTGACCGCCTTTTCTACCGACTTTGAATACAATAAAATAATATAAAATTTAGCTTGCGTTTTAGCTTCAGCTTGTTGCGGCTTCTTTAGGATCTTCTCGTTGCTTCTCCTTTTTCTCCATTTTTCTATCTTCTGCAGCTCCCAGCCACTTTTGTTGACTTTTACTTTCCTTTTGCATGAAGGAAATTGCTGCTGCCGACTTCTAGCTTCTCCAAAGTATACTTAATTCATAAACAAGTGTAGTCTAGTGTATTCTAGAGTTTTCAAAAATGGATTAACACAAACAAGCAATTGAGGGTTATTGCATGATCTGGGTGCTTAGTCATGTTACTGATAAGAGATTACATGACCCAAGTTACTTGCTAATCAAGTGGAGCATCAACACCAAAATTAGACATATACTTGTTTAAAAGCATAATATCGAGTGTTTCCATGGATTCGGAATGATGTCAAGCAAATAACAACATAGGCACCGAATGTTTTAATATGAGGAATGTGGCACCCCTCGATAGCCCCGATCCGATTAGGTCGCCACAGTCGCTACCATTCACTATTCCTATGTCATGTCACTTTGATACCATTTCAATTGCAGCGGGTTCATACAACCATTGGGGTTTACAATTTTTTTTTTTATAGGTCCTTTGTGCAATTCATATACGAAGCACATCCAACAAACTCCCCTCCCTATATTCAGAAAACGATGCACACCTACTAAACATCTTATATAAGTTAAAGCCATACACTTTTATTTACATAAAGCAGATGGACATCTTAGTCGGTACATCGAAATACCATAGTTTCCTATACATGGCTATACTTCAAAAGATGACTGATATCTCCTCCAACAGTCGTACACTTAAAGTCCATCGATCAGTGTCGGCGTCTAAAAAGCTCCTTCCTTTGCTATCCTCCTCCTCACGATCATATCCAATCACTGGATCCGTCTACTAGTAGCAGTGGCGAAAGCATCTTATCTAGTATGAAATGTTGGTCCCAGAAGGAGTGAGTACAACCACTCGGCGGAGTAAAGGACCAATAAACCACTCAATACATCATGCCATGCAATTATCACAATCATAGCATCACATGTCATACAAGCATTCATACACAACATACCATGGCATCATGCACATGTCATCATACCTCATGTACCATCATCATCATATAGACATCATCATCGTATCGTACACTTACCATCAACATGTCACATATGGCATCATCCTTACCATGCATCCATGCGTATAACATCATCATCATATCACATGTACCATCATCATTGCCATGCATCCATGCACATGTCATACTCATATCATTGTCATCATGACATTATTATATCACACACATGCCGTCCTCATCATATACATGACACCATCATACCATACACATGTCATCATCATAATGGCATCATCATATCACACATGTCATCATGCCTTATCACATATCATCATCATAATCATCATGCATATCATCATCATCATCATCATCATATCAGTATGCCATGTCATATATCATCAGTATCATCATCATGCATATCATTATCATCATCATCATCATATCATTATGCCATGTCATATATCATCAGCATCATCATCATGCATATCATTATGCCATGTCATAAATCATCACCATCATCATGCATATCATTATGCCATGTCATAAATCATCATCATCATCATGCATATCATCATGCCATGGGTGATCATCATCATGGTTTAATTTCCACTTTTAACTTTCAATTTGATCACCACATCATCCTTCCTCGGATCATCAATTTCATCTCATATTATACACTCGCATCCTATGTGAGAAAAACCTCTGGCATTCAGCCATTCCAGGCCATCGGGCATCCGACCCCCACATTCCGGCATCTCGCATCCCAAGCGGCATCACGAGGCATTCCCCTCGGGTAAGACCTCCGACGGGGCTTCCGGCATTTACACTCCCGGCCGGGCATCCCGCACCCCAATCCTGGCATCGCGAGGCATTCCCCTCGGGCAAAGACCTCCGACAGGGCTTCCGGAATTATGTACCGACATACCACCAGGTTTCTCCTGGAATTACGTACCGTATACAACCGGGCATCCCGACACTCCCGGGGAATTATCATCCGCCACATCAATCTCCTCATTGAACATTATTCATGTTCACCAATTTCGGTCTTAATTTAGCATGGCATATGATGTGATGGCAAACAAAGTCATATTCAGTATGGAATTCATACATGAATCTCAATCTATTGTCATGCATACATCAAGGCCCCATCATACATGCTACATGGTACAATTATTTATGAAATAAAATTTATGGAATTTATGCCAATTAAAATAATCCATTTATCATGCCCCTTTTTACATTTATTTAAATTCCAGCTTGTGCCATTTTCAAAAATATTAAATTTAATATCTATATCATTTTCAAAAATATTAAATTTAATATCTATATCATTCTCAAAAATCATAAAAAAAAATTAGGGCAAGAAATAAACAAGAAAATAGGATAATGATTTCATGCAAAATACATGGCCAAATAGAATTCCACACAAATCCATAATTCACACAAAAACAGCATATAATTTTCGGATGAAATCAGAATGCACAGTCTCGAAATAATTTGATTAAAATATCCATACGACCTCCAAAAATTACGAAATTTTACCGAATTACAGCCAAGACATTTTCGTACATCTTTCATGAAGACTTCCAAGCCAGATTATTTTTATATTAATTTCTACAGTCTCACGAAGCTTCTGGATCCATTACCGCATCGTCCAGTGCATGCTTCTCCGAAATACTGAGTTTTCACCTACCTATTCTCTTTTGTTTCCTCTGAAATTTGGATATGTTATACATAAAGATGTCCTATACAAGTTTCATGCAGAGATCTAAGTCAAATAACCAGAGTATAGTCGTCATTTAATTCCATGAAGTCTCGGGTGTCCCGAAATACATCTCCAGAATTACAGTCTTCAAGATCTAGTCGATTTACTAGGCTATAATTGTTCATTTCACTTCAAATTTGAGTATTTTGTATCTTAAGATGTCCCCTAAAACTTTAATGAAGAGATTGAAAAAATATTCTTAGCACAAATCAACATGCAACCACAAATCCAACAAGAGGTCAGTAAAATCGTTCCAGATCTGAGGTCTCCGTAGGATGAGAGTTTAACCCTTTAAATCTCCATCATTTTCCACAAAATTTTAGTATGTTATATTTCAAGATGTTAGCTACAAATTTCATGAAGAAATCAAAGCCAAAATCGGACTCTAAACATGCATGCAAGCTCTCACAACATTCTGTCTCAGGCGGATCTCACGAAATCAGCATGCATGGTCAAGAACAGCCACATTCTAGCTCCGATTTTTGCCTTCCCTATGATCCGAAACCTACCACAAACAAATCATACATGCACGGCACACATGCAAGGGTGGAAATCAGTCCCAACTTGCCTCAAAGACCAAGCGGACAGCGACACACGAACGGCACACCGGCGACGGACGGACGGCGTGCAGCGGCGACGGGCGAGCTCCTTCCTTTCTCTCTTCCTCTCTTCCTCTCTTTCTCTCTTTCTCTCCTCTCTCTCGGCACCTCTCTTGGACGACAACCCTCAACCATCAGCCACTCCCTCTCTCTCTCTCTTCCTTTTTGGTTGTATTTATATTGCATGCACCCCTTTCTTTGCATGGGGGACACTTGTCCCTAAGAAGGAGACAAGTGTCTCCTTTGCCGAAGACACTTGGAGGCCATGCGTCGGCAGCCCAATGGGCTTCATGGGCCGGGCCTCTTGGCCCACTTTAGGCCCATCTCACTTGGGCCTAAAGCCCAAACTTAAATGGCCCAAGTTTATATTTAATAATACATCTTAATCCTTATTTAAATAAATACCTAATTGCATAATAAAAAGGCCAAAAGACTTTGCAACATAGTTTAATAAAATCCAACCTGTAAAATTCATGGCCAAATAAATAATTTCCTCATCAAATAAAATCATTGGTCTCACATGGACATAGGATGCGTTTCCAACAACAATAATTATCCATTTATATAAATACCATATCATTCTTATTCACTTGGCCATAAATCTTGAAATCATAATTCAATAAACTCCTACTTATAAAACACATGGCCGTGAGTTATTTTTGGGACGCCACAAGGAATCTTTATTAGTACACGTTTTATGACATAAATCTTTCCCCAATTTACGCTGGTAAGGCCACGACTTTTAGAGGCTGAGCTCTCTGCATGCTGATCCCGAACTTGTCTTCCATGTTCATATTTTCTGGTGTGACACCATCTTCGAGCCTCCAATTAAATGAGTTAATTAGCGAACCCAGCATCAGATGTAACATTCTCGTGGCCAAAGGCAATCCTGGACAAATTCGCCTGCCACCACCAAATGGAACAAGCTCAAAATTTTTTCCCCGCAGATCTATATCAGATCCTAGAAATCTCTCCGGTACAAACTCATTTGGATTGACCCAAATGCTAGGATCTCTTCCTATAGCCCATGCATTGATAAGAACTTGTGCACCCTTTGGA
This sequence comes from Eucalyptus grandis, assembly GCF_016545825.1. NCBI lineage: Eukaryota > Viridiplantae > Streptophyta > Magnoliopsida > Myrtales > Myrtaceae > Eucalyptus > Eucalyptus grandis. The sequence continues at coordinate 28,733,715 of NC_052612.1, forward strand.
ATGGTGAAACCGCCTATTTGTGTGTCGGCTCCAGATTTGCGTGGGAGAAGAAGTGGAAAAGGTGGGTGAAGTCGGAAAGTTTCTTTTACGATAGCTTGTAAATACGGTAAGCGAGGTACATCGACTTCCTCCATCTGGTTGCCTTTGCCAATGACTTCGTGGAGCTCGGTTTGGGCTTTTGATAGCTTCTCTGAGTTGCAAAGCAGCTCAGCCATTGCCCACTCTAGAGTACTTGAAGTGGTTTCGGTACCGGCAACAAAAAAATCCTGTGGTGATCATTGCAACAGACATAAGAGCATGATAAGTACTTACGACGGAAAGATTTAGATTCATTTTTTGCATCAAAAGAAGTGAAACCAAGTACAACCAAGTTGAAATAGAGCAATGCTTTTGATTTCATATGGTTGCTCTATTTATGCTATGTGCTAACTAATCACACGACAAATTATACGAGAAACTATAAAAACAAGATCATCATGCGTGGCAACGGTGTTTTCCCCAAGTTAGACAATTACGACATGGGAATAAATATTGTTCTACAAATCAGATGGTAACAAAGAAAAGCTTGAATACCAGAAACAGATGCTTGACTAGAGAGATGTCCATGTCCTCACTCTTCTCTTCCATTACATCAAGAAGAGCATCCAAGACATCGTTGCTAGCAACTGAACCAGATTGCATCCTCTGTTGCCACCTTTTCTTGATGCGAACATCAAAGACATCAAACATTTTGCCAAAATGCAATTCCATCCGCTGCTTCAAACCCTGTGGATCAATCTTCTTTAGCACAGGAAAGTAATCTGCAAGGTTTGGCTTTCCAGCCTCAACCATGATTTGCCCCACCACCTCCTTCAACTCTTTAGCTGAATTTGAAGGGTACGTCATGTCCAATGAAAAAACCGTGTTCGACAGAGAGTTAAGGCTAGTCCTAAAAGCTGTCTCGCCAATGTCTATAACATCACCATTCTGCGCACATTTCTGAACGTAACAAACAAGCTCTTCCACTTTCTTCTTGCGAAGGTGCTGGTTGGAATCAAGTTTCTTATTCGACAATAGATGTGAGTTGAACATTTTTCTAAGGTTTCGAAGAGAGGCGAAATGGGCATCCAAGGCAAGCCCAATTGATCATGATTGTGGGCCGTGATGGTATCAGGAATGGTTCGATTCAAGAATAGAGCGTCGTGGGTTTGGAGGATTTCTTTGGCGAGTGTTGGAGAAGAAATGACAACCGTGGTTACAAAGCCGAGCTGAAGTTTCATTATGGGGCCATAAGTGCGAGCTAGCCTAGCAAGAGACTGGTGGGGAAGCTTTCCGAGTTCGAGAAGGTTACCGATGAGTGGAAGAGGCCACGGACCGGGTGGGAGGTTGGAGGGAGCCTTTTTGATTGTCGCTGCAACGAAAGAGAGAACTTGGATCAAACCCCACAGTAAGTGAAGGCACAAAATCAAGACCAAGTAATCCATGGCAGGCTTATGAGGCTTGCCTCTGTGACTCTCCAGAGGTGTATGTTCTTCTGTTTCTTCTGTTATATAATGGCCATTGTAGAGTTCCTATTGCATTTCTTTCTGCTTTCTCTAGAGCACTACCATCGCTTTCACTCAAGCCTAACTTGGAATTTGGCCCATCCGAATTTCCGTTAATTTTCCGTAGCATCTGAGTAGATTTTCTGTAAAAAATCTTGGAATCTTTGAAAATTTCTTGGAGGATGAGGCGATGTTCCTAAAATAGCTCATGACACGACAGAACTTTCAATTTTTGAAATCGGGTTCAAATTTGTGATTAATTTCCATTCGATGTGATTTTAGCGTGACTTAGTCTACTGGGTAACTTTTAGGAATTTTTGTGCAATTGACCTGTGATCGATTTATCTCGAGTCACAATGTACATCTTCAACACATTGGTGACTCTCGGTTGTCGTGAAAGTCTCGATGTTTCAATTACGGGTACCGAGTACCAAAACGATCACATAGCTCAGTTAAATCGACCTATCTCCGGTCTCTGATCAATTTCGACAATGCCGTAATGACCCTTGTAGATCAACATGGTCGAGCAGTCAATTCATGGTCAAATTCTCAAGTTCATTGCCTTTAGATTCCTTAATTGCTTCCCCAGATAGTCCAGTTATCTCGTGAGTGATCAGCTCAGAGAATAGCACTATAAGTGCATCGATGAAAGACCCAATTTATGTAATCGAAAACGAAATCTGAAAATTCAGGCTGTGACATAAGTTTTGCATTTTTTTGAATAACTGAACTAAAAGCAAAGAGGTCATTTAACGCTAGAATTCTTGTAGTTCATAGATATTTGTGTTTTCCTCGTTTTACATGAGTAAACGGATCGATTCAAAAGGTGGTTGACAAATGAAGGATGTGTTACTGGTAGATCCAAAGCAAGCAGGACCACTTCCTCTTACGGATCGATTCCAAAGGTGGTTGCTACGAATCTCCACTATTAAAGTCATGGACTGCAGACAAATAAAGGATGTGTTACTGGTAGATCCAAAGCAAGCAGGACCACTTCCTCTTACGGATCGATTCCAAAGGTGGTTGCTACGAATCTCCACTATTAAAGTCATGGACGGCAGACAAATAAAGGATGTGTTACTGGTAGATCCAAAGCAAGCAGGGACCAGTTCCTCTTACTCATGAGCCTCACTGCTGCGGCCTGCCTGCAAAGATTCATTGTAGTGGCGGTGCTAGAATATAGGTCTCAAGTTTGAATCCATGCACAAGACCCGATCCACATTAAAAGAAAATATAGACCGATCTGAATGATTTTGGAATCTGTAACAGAGGCACCAAAGTTGGTCAGAATATCTTCACCAACTATGTGAGGAAAGAAATCCCAAAATGTCTTTCCTTGTGGTTCCTTTTGGTGTTTTAGGATTTGGCCACACATTGCAGCTCCCATTTGGCCACGCATTGGAGCTCCCTTTTCAACTGAAATCGGAGCTGGTCAGAGAAGATGACGAAAAAGCATTTGGGTGGTTCTCATTCTACTCATTCTGTTAACTACACAATGATGGCTCCCACGTCACGAGTCAGGCTCTCTACCTGTAAGGAGAGCTCCGTTTTCATAATTGCAACAAGAGAGGAGCTCAGTATAAGAAAGTACAAAAGCGAAAGAGAGTAGCTCTGGGTTCTTAGCCGTGACACGAGCTCTCAGGACACGGTGATTTTTTAATGGAGAATCCTACATCCAACAGAGGCATTTTTTCGTGAGGCTAAACAATGTGGGTTGAGTGTAACGTAGGACTGCAAAACATTTAAGTGTGTAAGTGAATACAACCTTGTAACTCTCCTATTAATTAGTGACTCTAAGACCTCTCACGGTGGAGGGTTCACCCCACACAAGGTGGAGGGTTCACCTCACACACACCAAATGAATGAACTACAAGCCTATTTATAGGCAATTACAACCAACTTCAATAATGACATTTTTGACTTTTTCACCGTCATAGTACAGTTGCAAGACAAGTCATTTTCTTCTTCTCCAAGTACTCTTGCTGTCCATGTACTAGTTTTTTCTTCAGCCACTATTGTTAACTTTCATTCAAGTTTCTCTTCTTCACCGCCTTAGCCTCTCTTGTACTTCTTTTTTATCTTCTTCAATAAGTTCTTGATAGCTGGAGTTTGATGAAGAAACTTTGCCTCATGCTTTCCGCTACTTGCTAATGAAGAAAATGTGTTTCACATGCACGTAGACTTCTCTAGCCTGTTCTAGGATTTCTTCTTCAACTTGGCTTATGCTTGCTTGCATTCCCACATGAATCTTCTAGGTTCAACTAGCAACCACCATTCTCAACAATTCTAGACAATCTTCAACATGGATGTTGCTGCCAACGTTCTCGCCTTCATGATTAAGTTAATAGTTTCTAGACAGTTTTAGAGGAAATGGATAATAATTTCCAATAGCCTCACAGCTGCAGCTTGCCTGCAAAGATTCATTGTAGTGGCGGTGCTAGAATATATGTCTCAAGTTTGAATCCATGCACAAGACCCAATCCGCATTGAAGGATATAGACCGATCTGAATGATTTTGGAATTTGAGATTATTACATCATTACTTGAGGAGGTTTCTTCACTTGCAATTTATTTCTCCTTTTAGCTTATTTCCTTTATTAAAGAAAATTATCCAAAAAGTCCTAAACCTATTGTATCTTTGCCAATTAAGTCATAAACATTTCAATTTTGCCAATCAAGTCTTAGACTTTTTGACAATCCCTTCGACCAATTTTGATTATAAATTATTGATGTGGACTTCGATCATTCTATGTGGTATGGCCAGCATTGATGCGTATAGTTTTTAATAATACTGTAATTTTTTTTAATTTTTCTAATTTTTTTTTTCTTTTCTTTCATTTTATTTACTTTTTCTTTTTGTTTTTTTGGATTGAGGGTCAACGACCTCACCCCCGGTCTTAGGAGAGGGTCGTTGGCCCTTGCCTATGGCCGGTGAGGTTTGGTTGGCAACTCTTGCTAGCCATAGTCAAGGCGGCCGACCGACCCTTGCCAGCCTCAACCTAAAATATCAAAAAAAAAAAAAGGATAGTAAAGAAAAAGATTAAAAAGCCAACAAAATAATGAAAATACTATTAAAAATATTTACGTCGTAATGGCCAAGCCACGTTGGACACTTGGCGTCCACATCAGCAATTCTAGCCAAAATTGGCCAAATGGACTCAGTCGGTATAGTAATAAAATGTTTAAGACCTAATTGACAAAATTGAAAGGTTATGACCGAAGTGGCAAAAGTACAGTATTTTTCCTTCATTTGCCTCAAGGTGGTTCATCTTTCTTTAACTAATACTATCGTTAACTATAAGTCTTCTGACTTGATTTGTGAAACAAAAATACACAATATCCATGGCACATTATACATTACTTCTTTTTTTTTGGTTGTAAAAAGGAATATTATTTGTATAATAACTGGTCCAGCAAAAACCCCAAATGGGGCGTCAGTACAGATTAAAGCTCAAAGGCCAGGAGGTGGGGAGGCGATCCAGTTGGGGGGAGTGTATTTTGCCTTTGATTTCATGCGGCCCAATCTGCCACAGCGTTGGCAGAACGTGGGCAGAAGAGAAGGCCCACTTGCCGCAATTGCTGGAGAAGAATCTTGCATTTCGTCCAAGTCCCACGTGAGTCCCAGTTAAACGCATCCGTGTACTTCAAAGACTTCACGAGACTTTTGCTGTCAGATTCCACCGAAACCAAGCCCAGCTGCTTCTCTTTTATGTACTTTAGAGCTTTGAGCACTGCTAGGGTTTCTATCTGCAGAACTGGAGCCGCCCGAACGAGCTTAGTGAAGCCATCCACAAGGCTACTGGAGGAATCCTGGACAACGCAGGCAACAGCTCCCTCCATCGACCCCTCGCAGATCGACCCATCGACATTGAGCTTCAAGGATCCCACTGCCGGAGCTATCCAGGTTGAAGATGTCTCCTCTTCCTCTTCCTTTTCAGCTTGAATATGCATAAAACCCCATTTTTTGTAGCTATTTTGCTGAAATCGGGCCAAATCTACCACTTTACAGGCATCCGGTTTAGTACCTCAAAATATGTAGTTGTTGCGCTCCTTCTAGACCTGCCATAGGATGTTTGCGACCAATTCCAAGGACAGGAGGTTCGTGTTTTTCCTTATAAATCGTGCTAACCACTCATCAATTCGAGTAACCTCCTGTGCATTCACTTGTAGGTTGATTTCCGGGTGGCTCCATATACGTGCAGTCCAGGGATAGAGTAGATAAATATGTTCGGCCGTTTCCATCTTATGTCGGCAAAGGTCACATATCGGATTAGGTAAAAATTTTCTTTTCCATAGGTTCTCCTTGGATGGGATGGCATTTTGACAAACATTCTACATAAAAATCTTCACTTTAGGGCTGGTTCGCATCTTCCATAGAGCATTCCATAATTCTCGTGGTGTATGGTAGGAAAGAAGAGGGATGCTCCTTTGCAATGTTGGCTGATGCTCTATCTCTTAACAGATTATAGCCATTTTTAATTGAAAAAGATCCATCCTTAGTTCCTATCCATATCAGTTCATCATTTTTAACTTGACGATTGAGTGGGATTGCAAGGATTTCCTTGGTGGTCTCTTCATCAAAGAGGTTATTCACCAGTTGTTCATTCCATTGTTCCGCTTCAAAATTCATGAACTTAGAAACTTGTTGTGGATCATTTCTATTTGTTGGCCCTCCAATTAATCCTCTCTTCAACCATTTATCTGTTTTGATGTTGACATTTTGGCCATTTCCAATCGACCATTTCACTGAATCCGCTATGGCCTCCCTTCCTACAATTAAACTCTGCCACCCCCATGAAGGCTTAGTTCCTTTCTTAGCATGCCAAAAATCTTTTCTACGGAAATAGAGCCCTTTCAATAGTTTACTCAACAATGCATTTGGATTCTTGACCAACCTCCAAGCTTGTTTTCCCAAAAAAACCTTGTTAACAGTAAGTAGGTCTCTAAATCCCATTCCTCCCCGTCTTTCCTGATTTTCATGATTTCCCATCTCTTCCAATGCAGACCAGCTTTTGTTTCACTACTTTTCTACCATAAATTAGCTATTTTCTTCTCTATAGCCTTACAAATTAAAACTGGAATTTTGAAGATTGACATGGCATATTGATATAACGCCCGCACCACTGACTTTAGGAGGATTTCCTTACACGCTTTAGATATAATTTATTCCTTCCAGCCTTTCAATTTCATATTTACCCTATTTAAAATCCAAGTAAACATCTGTCTTTTTTATGCTCCCCAATCAGAAGGGATTCCCAGGTATTTGCCTGTCTTATCCAGCTCTAGAACCCTTAATTATCTTGTCATATTATCCCTTAAAGGTTGGGACATTCTCTACTAAAAAAGATACCGGACTTGTTTAGGTTTATAGCTTATCCTGAGGCATAACAATACTGATTTAGAATAGTTGCAACATTCTAACATTCCTGTATGGATCCTTCCAAAAAGAATATTGAATTGTCTACAAATAATAAATGAGTCAAAGTAGGGCAGAACCTATTCAACTTAATTCCTTTTATACTCCCATCCTGTAGAGCTTTACCCATCAAAGAAGACAAGCTGTTAGTCACCAAAATGAAAAGATAGGGTGATAATGGATCCCCTTATCTAATGCCTCTGAAAGGATTGAAGAAAGGAAGGGGTTCACCATTAAATTTAATGCTAAAAGTAACTATAGTGACACATTATATGATCCAATTTACCCATTTTGCACAGAAACCCATTTTCAGTAAGCAACCTTCTAAGAATCCCATTCTATTCTATCATAGGCTTTCTGCATGTCCAATTTCAACACCACTTGAAAATGTTTTCTCCTTTCCCTCATTTTCAATTGGAGTAATACCTCCTGCACAATATAAATGTTATCTTGAATCTGTCTTCCATTGACAAAGGCACTTTGTTCCCCTGAAATCAATATTGGCAGCCATCTTTTCAGTCTGTTTGCGAAGATTTTTGATATTATCTTATATGCAAAATTGCAAAAGCTACTAGGGCGATATTGATCAAGTCTTTCTAGATGTGGTATCTTTGGAATAAGAGTAATATGAGTTCTGTTTAGGGCTGGTTCTAATATTCCCGAATGAAAAAAGCCCCTAACTTCCTCAAAAACATCAGTTTTTATTAGATCCCAATGGTGTTAGTAGAAATTTCCATTTAAACCATCTGGACCCAGAAGCTTTTTGTTCACCAAGTTGAAAAATAGCAACATGAATTTCTTCCATGGTTACTTCTGCCACCAAACTTGCATTAATTTCATTTCCAATTAGTATTGGGCATTGATCTAGTACTAGTTGGCAGTTTCTTGGCCCTACCGTAGTGTATAACTCTTTAAAAAAGGAGATGGTGAGGTGCTGAAGTTGTTGTTTTTCCCTTATCCACTGCTCCAATGAGTTTTTCAGCATAGTAATTCGGTTTTTCTGTCTCATTTGAATAGTTGCTGCATGAAAATATTTTGTGTTTTTATCTCCCCATCACAGCCAATTAATTCGAGATCTCAAAGCCCATAACATCTCCTCTCTTCTCCATAAAGTTTCAATTTTTTCTTTTGCGAGCTTCATCCTATTTGATTCTTGATTCAAACTTGCACTATTTGTTAGGAATTGGAGCTCTTTCTTTAGGGCTAATATGCAAAGATGGCTGTTTGGGAACTTTCTCTTACTCCATTCTTTCAAGGCATGACTTACAGTTTGTAGTTTATCCTTCAAGCCTACTTCACAATTATTTTGAGATTGCCATGCTTGTTGAACTATTTCTCTGCATTCTCCATCTTCAATCTAGAAGGCCTCAAACTGAAAATCTATTTTTTTCTTTTCAAATTCAACACTGCTCAGCAATAGGACTATGGTTTGACCCTACAGCTGGGAGGGCGAACGCTTTAGCTTCCGAGAACATGAGCCTCCAATCTAGAGAACAAAACACCCTATCCAGCTTTTCCTTGACCATATTAGCCCTTGCTCTGTTGTTTGATCGGGTAAAAAGCACACACCCCTTGCAATCTATTTTCATTAACAAACAATCATGAATACAACTTTGTAAGGCCCGCATTCTCTAATTTTTTGCCATCATTTTGCCCACCTTCTCCCAATAATAAAGCACTTCATTGAAATCCCCTAAACAAACCCATGGTAGGCTATTAGTAAGACTAATCTGTCTCATCTTATCCCATAACTGTAATCTTTCCCCAAACATATTAGGAGCATGCACACAAATAGCCTACATTTTAGTTCGACTATCATGATCTTCACATATCAAGTTTATCATTTCTTGTAAACTAGATTCCACCTCTACATCAACTTCTTCATTCCAAATCACTGCTAGTCCCCCGCAATTCCTACCGGATTCACCACAAAAGCTGTATTTAAATTTCAACTACCTTCTAATACGAGAAATCATATTCTCTTTGTTTTTTTTTGTTTCCAATAACAGAACCATATCGGGCCTTTCATGAGCCACCATAGCTCTCAAATTTTGGACTATCAGTGTTGTGCCCAACCCCTGACAGTTCCAACATATAATCCTCATTTGTAACCCGGTGGCTTATTTGGGCTAGCCACCAAAGCCCATCCCATAGTTCCTTATGAAAGACTAATAGGAGTATCCTGCAGTTTTGCTTCATCAAAGTCCACCAACTCTAGAGGAGTTGAGTTATAAGGGGTGTACCTCTTTAATTTCTTTGCTGGTGAACTCTTTAAAACCCTGCTTTCCTTCTTTGATCCTCCTTTTTTTGTTGAGGATGATGATTTTTCAGCCGGCATAAGCTGCATTTATGTCTCTTCATTGTTCATTATACCTTTTCCTTTACCCTGGTGCTATTCCGCTTGGCAATTAGGTACAATAATATTCGCTTGTGCCCTGTTTTATGTTTGAGGTGTTGCTGTGGATTTTATTGCTGTTTGCTCACCAGTGAAAACTACTATTTGAGTGCTGTGGGCTGGAAGGTTACTTACTGCTTGTTCCTCCACCTCTTCATCCTCCTAGTCACCATAAAAGATCTGCCAAAATGGGCTGGTTACTTATTTACTTGAGCTTTGACCCCCAAAGTTGGTTTGAATAGGAGACACGGTTTTAACTGAAATTTTTTATTCCTTCGATGTTTGATATAATTTCGCATTATGTATGCTGAAGTACTGTACTGTATCATAAATCATTTTCACACACGAGGATGATAGCAAGAGGACACTGTGCATAAAATTGTGTAAATTCAATGGTTGGGTGGTTTCATGACCTGAAAATCACGTCATGGACATTTTACACGAGTAATAAGTGCCACAAAGTACTTGGAATTTTTCATTTTATTTGGCCAAACTTCTTGTGAATTTTGACATTAGGCCCACAATTCTGCATGATATTTTTCTGAGTCTTGGGTTGACTTGCATCATAGGTGGGTTCGTTGCACCAAATCATTGACCCCTCACGTCACTTTTATAGTCTAGGATAGGCGCAATGAAAGTAACATGAGTACCTTATGACAACAGTTGAAATAGCAACTTGAGCCTTGCATTCAACGTGCAACTTATTGTATTTAATTACCTAACAAATCCTTCTGGTGCACGTCACTAGGGAAGATCTACCATATGGATTACATTAAACATAAAAGTAATAAAAGCATTTCGTGACACTAATCAAAATAGCAACATGTTGAGAGAATTGGGCAACAAATCATCAAGAGTTAAACCCAACCCAAGATCAATATCTTCCCAAAAACTAAGCCAACCAAAATTGACTTAACTCAGCAACAATCGGCAGTATTTCTTAACAATACAACCTCAAAATAAGTAAATATAATGTTGAAATGATAATGAGACAACACCAACATCAACACTAAGATTTACGTGGAAAACCAATATGGGAAAAACCATGGACCGCCCAAAAACTTCCGCTAATCACGAAGAATAGTAGGATACACAAAGGTTCTTCTCTAATGATGTACTAGAGTCTCAACATCAATAATACAATAGCATTTCCATCACCATGAAGGTGGATTAACACATATGGAGCAAGAACACTCTAACCGCAATTGGAGAATTGAAGAAGGATCTCAACGAATGAAATTGATCAACTCGTAATGCTCAGTCTCAAAACCAACATATTGAAATTTGAGCCAATTCCAATAACATTTGGTTTTTGAATCGGGACCACAAAGCCCCCCCTTTTCTTCTCCTTGTCCTCTCTTGGTAAAGAATTCTCTCTTTCTCCTCTCTTCTTCAGTCCATGAACAAGCAGCCCCGCTTTCATTTATTCTTTTTGCTTTTTGACTTTCTTTTTGTTTTGTTTATGTGTTAGCTATGCCCCCATATAGGCGGACCCAACCAACAAATCTCCCCCTTTGCCTTGTGTGGGAAGTTCCATCATGCCTACTTTATTTTTACAAGAGTCAAGTTTCATCATGAATAAAGTTTGGTCATCATATCTGATCCATTCTTATTGTGTGGACCTTCCTAAGTAGGAAGAGTTTCTGTTTTACTTTCTCTTGGATCAAATGACAATTCACATCAATATGCTTCAATCATGAATATAACATTGCATTTTTGCTAAGAGAGATAGCACTCCTACTATTACTATACAAAACAACTTTGTCTTTGCTTCAAGCCCAGCTCTCGCATAAATTTTTTACATCCACAAGAGTTCCTTTCCTCCTTTGGTGATAGTGAATACTTTGCTTTAGCTGTAGACAAAGCAACACATTCTTGCAATTTTGATTGCCATTGGTATAGTTTGCATATGAGTAGCCACACAACTCAAACTTTCCATTTGCATAACATAAGCAGAATCTAGAAGTATCTCTAAAATACCTCAAAATCCATATAATAGTAGCCCGATACTCTTTACTTGGATTTGGGAGAAACTTGCTCACAACACTAACTGTATGAGCAATATCTGGTATTATACTATTGACACCTAAATTTTGGTGACTCAGTCATTTATTTATTACGTAAAAAATTAGGGATTAATTTTGAACCCCTAAACAAAAATATTAGAATTAAATTGCATAGCATATAGTTTTAGGAGCATTTTCTTATTATTATTCCGTTTTTATTGGACTGGCAACTGAATGGGTTCGACTTGATGGTTTTGCGCTCAAAGCCCACGGTAATGAAAATTCGGCTGAACTTGTCGTTCATGTAAGCCCATTATTCCTTTAATAAGGTTGAAATCGATATATGCTCTCCACGTGCGATACTTCAAGTTAGGAAATATAACGAGCAATATTAAGATGATCTTGAGAATTTGTATATATTCACGTGGTTGAATGAGAAAAGGAAAGAAAATGTCAATTAGAGGAAGTGGGTCGTCTGGAAAGTATAAGGAAATAACAAAGTGGGAAAGGAAATAATAAAGTATTGTTGATTTGATGAGTCACAAGAAAACAAAAAAAAAAATGGTAGATTGGCGAAGAGCAGGAGGAGTGCGCATGATGAAATAAAATACAGACGAAACTTGCTTCTCACGATTCGCAGTTGGAGCAATATTCAGTCAATAAAAGATACAGGAAATAAAGAAGAATCGGCTTATATATGCATGATATGCAAGGATCAGAAGAAGGAAAGTGGATTTTGGGGTTTCCTTTTACCAGCCCTAGCCGTTCCCCATAAAAGGAGAGGACCCTTTTGGTTAGCAAGGGAGAATCGCAGAGAACACATTAGAGAAAACAGGCGAGAATCGAGAGAGGAGAGGGAGCTTCGCCAAAAGCTCTTCACGGCCGAGACACCCTTTAGCCAGCGCCTCTCCTTGCTGAACAACGCCCCTGCGATCTCCACTGGTGCTACTGCTTCCCGAATGAGTTTGCTGTCAAAATCTTGACGCCAACCAGCGTCAACGAGGCACCAGACTTCGCTGCGTCAACTTGAACAAATCCAATGTTGGCGAGTCACAGAGTCTGGTCTTCGCGGTTCTGGTTCCCTTGAAGTGCAGCCCCAGCAAAGGAGTCCATGACGTCCACAAAAGAAACTAAGAGAAAGAGGCCACACATGTAGAAGACACGGCCACGAGAAAGCAAAATAGAAAAACAAAGAGGGAGGGTCGGCAATTCGTATCTTAGGAACACCATAGGGAGACACATTCGAAAAAGAAGGTTCATAAAGCAAGGAGAGCGACCAGCAAATGGTATCCCTTGGGGCCGCTATTCGTGTCCATCGAAGCCTGATTATCACGCCTTAAATCTCAGCAAAGCGCTTAGTCCAGCAAACTCCGGACGTTCTCGGCCATGACGCTGATGCGCTGCTCGTGATCCACTGTGCTGAGCCCCCATCACTGTTTGAGCCACGGAGCCTCGCCTTGCGAAGCGAAACGACGAGAGCCACCCTCGCTAACCCGTTGTGCCACATCCTCACTGTCGATGACATCACTTGCATTGTCCCTCATGGCCTGTCGCCCTTCACTATAATATATCGCAATACCCGCGACATTGGTAAGCTTTTGGTTCGAAGGATCGCCCAGGGCAAGCTCCAATGTCACAGAGGTTTTCGGTGTGGTGGAGTATGACTAGATCACCGCTCCCATCACCGATTCTCGTTGGTCTCGATCCAGCCATCTTGCTTGCATTGGTTTGACTTCCAGCAAGACTCGGCATGCGTTGGCCTCCTGACAAGTCAAATTAGCTTGCACTTGGCCACGTTTGTCAATTTTTTTTTTTTTTTTTGCAGTTTATATTGATGTTCTCTCACCTCATAATTCTCAGCTCCTGTCTATGTCCTCGGGCTAGACAAAAGGTGAAGTCCCCTTTGTCGCACTATTGGTGACCCGCAACTACCCGCAGCAAGATCACTGGCAACCCGTGCTCCCTCATCGTTCCCATCGTCAGAGTTTCAAGTGCGAGTCGGTTGCGACCCGATTGCGTTAGGCTTGAATTTGGAAATTATCTTTAAATTTAGGTAAGATACTCACGCCTAATTTATTTGCCGCCTAATATATGTCTATTAGTATATAACTTGCACATTTATAAGATATAGACATATTTTCCGATTAAGGTTATTTGCCTAATTTGCAACCGCACACTGGTTTTTATTTCATCTATAAGGCTTTAAATGGAATAATTAATCAAGTGGGAATAAAATGGATATTTTGATCTTTAAGGCTTAAGATCAATTTATCGATTTTATTAGCGAGATATTATTCATTGGTCTGAACGATATATGATGTCTTTGATGATTTTGGATGGCCTGTCTTGTTTTGATTGCTGAAATATGTTTGAGTTAGATTAGGTTCATATTATAATATTGCATGCTTTAGCATAATTTGCATATTTAGGCTAAGCATTTTATTTATTCTGAATTTTCGAAATAAAAAATACAAAAACATAAATTTAGGATGTTAGATTGTCGTTTCATTAGCTTAAATTGCATGTTTAATTATTTGACATTTTTTTAATTTCGAAATTAATTTAAAAAAAAAACAAAAATCATCATACATGTAGAATTAGGGCATCCTTTGGACATCATTGCACACTAGGATAAAATTGCATATTTCATTTTAAGTTTAGATCGATTTAGAAAAACTGCATCTTAGGTTAGAGATTGCTAAGTTAAGATAATATATTGGTTTAAATTAGGTTTAGCCGAACTAATCCTTAATATAAGTTGGATAGAATCTTAATTTAGCTACATAATTTTCATATTTTCTAATTTCAAATTTCATAAAAATACAAAAAAGTCTTAGGATAAATTAATTCCATTCTCTAGGATAGATTGCACATTTATTAAGAAAACACAAAAAAAAATATTATGTGCATGTCATTTAGAATTAGACTCATGAAATGCATGCCATTTAGTGATTGTTGCTAGGTCCATTTAATTAGAAATTACCTGTCATTAGAATTAGGTCATTTAGTTATATTGCATCACATAAAACATGACTCTCATTAATTAAATGGAAACAAAAAGAAATTGCGTGTTAATTAGAAATCATATCTTGGGTTGATGATGTGAATTCTGATCTTACATTGTAGATGCTTTCGTTGTTACAAGGTAAGTGCCGTAATTTATTCATTGATTTTCCTGGATGTTAAATTGGTGGTTTGCATACCTGTATGATCGCTTCACATGTTAGGGAAATGGATTTAAAATCAATCAAACTGCCTACAAAAATATTTTTGAAAATAAAAAGAAATGGTATCGAAAGGGCATTAGAGAAGTTTGGTGTAACCAAGTTCCCGTACCAAAGTCTTTGGTTCGTAGGAGTAAAATAATTCTCCCATTATTTTACTTGGGTGTCTAATCGATCTACCATAAACTGATTAGTGTCGACTTCTAGATAAAATCATTTTGCATGCTAGATAATTTGAACCCAAGTCGCGAATTGGTATAGGCTTGGGAGAGCCCGGGCTAAGTTAGACTTAGTAGTCCATTAGCCTAATCTTAGGTGGTGCACCCGAAATTTAGGTCGCGACATATACAAATCAGGACATACATTAAATTACCCATAGCCAATGTATAATGAATTTTCATCATCTCTTCATTGTCTTTTTCACTTGCAGGACACTCTACTCAACTTGAAATGGCTAGCAAGTAAAGTACTTATAGGTTTACAATTGCTCCCGTAGAATCTTTCAAAATAAGGTGACGAAAACGAAAATAGCACATTAATGTTTAACTGTACTTCTCTTGAGATAATCAAAATTTCTTGTTCTTCCTTTCACGAGTAATTCTCATACCTAAATTTGCTTAGCCGGTCCCAAATCTTTCATTGAAAAACTATACTCAATTCATTTTTTTAGTTCTTGATTTTCTTGGCATTATGCCCAAGATTAACATATCATCCACACATAGTAAAATTATTATCTAAGAATCTTTTTATAAAGACACAAGAATCGGAGTTGGTTTTGCCATATCCATGATCTTTCATAAATGATTCAAACTTCATGTACCATTACTTTGGTGATTGCTTGACACCATATAAGCTTTTCCTCAACTTGCATACAATATGCTTATTTCCTTCAAATATAAACTCTTTGATTGCTCCATATATATTTCTTCTTTTAAGTGTCCACAAAGAAAAGACTATCTTTACATCAAGTTATTTGATTTCTAAATCCAAATTGGTTGCCAACTCAAGAACAACTCGAATAGAAGACATTTAGTAAAATGATCTCTCTAAAGCCAATTCCTTTATTTTGATGAAAGCCCTCACAACAAACCTCGCCTTCAATCGAGGTTGCAAATTGCTTTCTTTCATCTTTAACTTGCACACCCACTTATTTTTTAGTGTTCTTTTATCTTAGACAACTTTATCAATTCAAATATGTGATTCTTATCCAAGAATTTGAGCTCCTTTCGCATGACTTCATGTCACTCATTCTTTTGATCACACGATATAGCCTCTTCATAAATTTCTAACTCTATTGCATCGGATAGTAATACACACTCATGTTGCAGATCTTCTAACTTGAGGAAGAACCAGTGGCTTATTTTTAAGTGTTCTTGCTCAATTGGCTCCATTGGCTCAATGGGTTGTTCTTGCTCAATTGTTTCACCTGTCTCAACTGAAGAATTAACATTTTGTGAAGAGTCACTATCTTCATGATTCCCATGTACTTATACCCCATGATTTCCACCCAATACCTTGGAGGATTTGGGCTGAAACTCATGGATTGTTGAACTACAATCTTTGGCTAAGCTGACTTATCAATGTTTTCAATGGTTTGATGCCTAAAGAACACTGCAACTTGGCTTCTAAGAATTTCTTTACAACTAGATCCTATAACACGGAGCCAAACTCTTAGACTTGTCATCAAGTTTGGAATAGGCATGGACACATGACAACTAAACACTTTTAGATGATTGTACGAAACATCTTTCGCACTCCAAACTCTTTGCTGAACATCTCTTTTAATAAAAAAAAAGATGGAAAAATATTTATCAAATCCACTGTTACTCTTACCACTTCATCCCATAATGATTTTAGTAACCTCGCATGAGAAAGCCTACACTGAATTAAATAATTAATTATTTAGTTCATTTTCTATGCCGCTCTATTTTGTGGTGGTGTTTTCAGAACTGTCTTCTCAAGCTTGAAACCATAATCTTTGCAATAATGTTCAACTAAGTCTATATATTCACCACTATTGTCAACTCAAACACATTTCAACTTTTTCCCGATTTCTCTGTCTACATTGACATGAAATTGGTTAAAAGCAACAAACATTTGGTCTTTAAATTTCAAAGTAATAGTGTGACATTTTGAATTTCAATCCTATCTCAATTATATGAAATGGGCATTTCATCAACATGCCTATGGTCCTTTTTCTTGGAGTTGATCACTCACGAGTTAATTGATCTATTAGGTGAAACAGTTAAGAGATATAAATGCAACGGACTTGAGATTTGACCAGAAATCGACTGCTCGATCGTGATAATCGGCAAGAGTCAACACGGCACCATTATAATTGATTAGTGATTGGATATAGGCCGATTCGATGGAAGCATGCAATTAAATTGTGGGTGAGTCCACCTGATTACGAAATTTGCGTCGAATAGCACTAACATAATTTTCTGCCGATTTTGTACCCAATACCCATAATTGAAACCTTGAAATTTTTATGACAACTGAGCGTCGCCTATGAGTCAAAGATGTACAAAAGTATATTGAAATGATCGACCACGAGTCAAACGCACTAAAATCCCTAAAAGCTATCTGGTAGGTTGGGTCATGCTAAAATTGCGTCAAGTCGATTATAACCACGAAATTGAACTCAGTTTCAAGAATCAAACGTTCAAGCATGTCACAATTTATTTTTAGGATTCCATCTCATCTTTTGCAAAAATTCCGTCGAGCCCAGAATTTTGGCGGAAAAATAAAAAATGGCCAATTTAAAATTGAGGAATTCGGTTGGGCACCTTAATTGGCAATTTTGGCTATCAATTTGAGTTGGTTTGTGGATAATTAAAGGGAAATTCGTATGGCAGCTTCAAGGGGATAAATTGAACACCAAATTGAATTGATTTGGTGAGGAATTGAAGAAGAAAATCAAGAAAATTCGTAAGGGCAGCTTAGGAGGCATTTTTGGCCTTCGAATTGGCTTGTTTGTGAAGCTTTGGAGGGAAAATCACCATTGGTTGATGCCTTGACTTTAGGGGTAGAAGACTTTGGTGTTCTAACACTCAAGTTTGTAGATATTTAAGCTTGGCTCATGTAGGTTGCTGTCTTGACTTGCTTGGACCCTTGTCCCTCTTGTCCCCCCTTCCTCCTTGCCTTATGCGACTAAACCCCCTCTAGCAACCTTGCTTCTTCTTCTTCTTCAACTTCTTCTTCATTTCAACCTTTGCATTCCTTGCTTTGTGCCTCACGATCGACAACCAACCCACTAGCTCGATCAGCGCGCCCCGTCCACGTCCCCGTCGTCCCGTCCCGTGCCCGTCATCCGCTTGCCACCAGCCAGCTCTTCGTCCGCAACCCCTACTTGTCCAGCCTGTCCCCATCGAGCAGCCACCTCGGTTCGCTTCGGCTTGCCCCAAGCCAGCAACGGCTCTGCCCATTCCAACTCTCCGGTCACCGCGAGCTACAACTCGTTTAGCGGCTCCAAGACTGAATTCTAGCCACAAATAGTGAGCTTGTAAGCTATTTTCAGCCTCTTCTAGCCCTCTATTGGAGTGCCGTAGGCACGGTATCTCACCGTCGTCGCGCCGCCATTGCTGTGAATCCATTTTCTCGCTAATCCGGTGAGTTAACGCCTAATCTTGAATTAGGAAATAGATGGATTAGTGTCAATTAAGGATTAGTATAATCCTAGTTAGGGTAATTAGTGGTTAGGAGAGTTAGTTGTCTAAGCTAGATTAATTATGTGGTTAGATAGATCAATTAATTAGCCTAATTAGATTAATGTAATTATCCTAGCTAGATTAGTTTACTTAGTTCAATTAGGTTGGTTAGATTAGCTTATGTAGATTAATTAAGTGGCTTAATTTAAATAATTTACAATTTATTTAATTAATTATAGTTAGCGTAAATTGTACCGGGGATAGCCGGTTTGTAGAATTTTATGCTAGTCGTCAGTAGTTGAATTGATTTATGAAATTGAGTACTAAATTATGCAATTGGGTGCTTGGTGATGATTTTTTTATTATTATCGCAAAAATATAATTTGTTGGTATTTATTAGAAAATACTAGGTGTCGGGTTTTGACACCAAAAATATTTTAGGTTCTATTAAAATCGTAGAATTTTTAAATGAGAGAGTATCAGGTTTTGTGGATCGATTTGACTATATGACCACTCACAATTATTTTATCGGGTATTTTTAATATAAAGAAAATTGGCCAGGTTCATTATTTGAAATGGAAGTATTTGAGTGCAAAGCACGATATTCTTGGCCAAGCATGGATGTGCGTGTGGTCATTATCGGAACCTGTCCTTATGCGTTCACGCGGATGATGCTTGATTAAGTTCGGATGCCATTGACAACGGATGCCGGTCGTAGTGGAAGCAGCCAATGCTCTTTTATGGAATGCCGTCTAGATGTAGACATTGTCGTGCCTGAAGGAGTGGGATGACGCCCGGTTATGCCGGATGACCGCCGACTAATGAGTTGGCCGTGGCCATTGGGTCGTAAATAATTGGAACATGCTTGAGTGACTGAGATAGCCGCGCTTGATTATGAGACAAAATTGTGTGGCATAGAATATGACGTGTCATAACAATTTGGTCTTATAATTAGTCTATAATTGTTTGAGAATGAATTGATGTGTTCCAGTTATTGATTATGCTTGCTGTGTGCATGTGATATATGAGATGTACTAATATCCAGGGAGGTGCTAAGGTGAGGTAAGTTGTGAGTGATGCATGTTTATGACTGCCTCTAAGTGAATTCTCGTCCTAATCAGAGCTTAGGGTGTAGACTCGCTGAGATTTATCTCACCCCATCGTGGTTTAAAATTTTACAGGTATTTAGATGAAGGTACGACATGTATGTTTTGAGTGGCCACGGGAGGCGGAGATTGAGACTACCCATCTCCCCATTCCCAAGACCACCTAGACCCGTGAGCTCGTAGTGACCACACTTTGGGTGGATGAGGGCCTACCTCACTTGGTACCTCATCGCTTTAAAGCGTGGTTCCATATCGGGCCTAACGGGATTCGGGAGGGTCATTTGGAGGGTTTCGACGGGCCTGCCGTCGATACCGAGTGTGAAGAGGTACTTGACCTCGTTGTGGACATCAATATTTTGGAAGATATTGAGGCAAACCCGGGGCCCAAGGCTGAAGGGCGCGGAGTAGGGGTAGCTGGTCCCTTGGACATCACATCCTAGACGGTGTCGTAGTAGACCCGGATCCCGAGTAGGTGGGTTCCGGGGTAGGGTTAGCTTGGTAGTTTCTTTTGGGTCTAGACTCCTATATATAAACCTAATGTGTTTATAAAGTGTGGTTTGTGTTATTTGGTTGTCCTTCTTTTCCTATCCCATGTGTTTGATTGTTGTCTAGGGTTTTTTAGTTCGCTTCCGCATGTGCATAAAATGATTGGGTCGGCGACACGTCCTGGGAACGTTGCAATTCTATCAACCATCGAGGGATGTTCGTGCGTTCAAGGTTCGGGGCGTGACATCCCCACCCGAAGTGGTATTAGAGCTGGTTAGTGTCTAGAGTGATAAGGTGTGATGGGTCTTGAGATAGTAGGAAAGACCTTTTCCTTATACAAATGCATGTGAGTGATTGACTAATGGATTGATTGTTTTGTGTGGGTTGTTCAATTTCCTAATTTTGTGTGGAATTGGAAAGCAGGTTTTATAAAGAGTCTGCATAATGAGCAATCCGGAACAGAAGACTCCTAGGAAGAGGACAGTAGCATTTGTCACTCGGGTAAGACGTCGACTAGGGTCGGTACTCAAGGAAGAGCGTCGGCTCAGGCCAGTGCGAGTGTTAGAGTGCTGTCGCAAACTGATACTGGTGTAGCAGCACCCGGAAATCCTAGAATTGATGGGATCATGCAGACGCTTGAGAATTTGGATAATTTGATGGGGCAACAAGCACGAATCAAGTCGTTGCTACCACCACCGCCACTATTGTCGCCAATCTGCTGCCGCCGCTACTACACCTGCCAAACTCCCGCTTGGAATGTGATCGGGAGCGATTGATGCACAAGTTAGTAGAACAGTTTCTAAGAAGTTGAACCCGCCAAGGTTTTTAGGAGCGAGGCGAACTGAGGCTGCAACCGTCTGGATCCAAGAGTTAGAGAAGGCCTTCACATTCTTTGAGGTGCTCGGAGGAAGACAAGGTAGTCATTGCGGTTTACCAATTGCAAGGAAATGCAAGCACTTGGTGGAGGGCCACCAAAGGAAGAGTGTTTCCTGAAGGCATGGTTCTAGTGTGAAATGCCTTCGTTGAAGTCTTTAATTGAAAATGTTTCTCGGACCGTGCTAGAGAGCAGAAGATGGCGGAATTTCAATGCCTTCATCAAGGTCTAATATCTATGGACCAAGATCTGAGGCAAAGTTCGCAAAGTTGTCCCAGTCGCCCTTAGGCGATTGAGTATCCGATAGACAAAGCAAGAAGATTTCGAGAAGGACCGAGATCGGAGCTAAAGGATCCGCTAGTGTCGTTTAATATGAAGGATTACAACGATCTCTATGAGAGAGCAGAGTTAATCGAGAGGAACTTGAATGAATGAGCCACTACATCTGGGTCGCGGTTGAGGTCTAACAGAGCTGGTAATCGGTTTGGGAAGAAACCGATCTCAGGAGGAAGATATCTCATTCCACCCAACAGAAAGGGTGGGATAGGAAAGTCAGCGCCAGAGCCAGAATGGTGTATGTCATTTTTGTGGAAGACAAAATGGGTAAGCCCCATGCTTTACTAGGACGAGTGCTTGTTTTTGATGTGGCTAGCAAGGCCATCAAATCAAAGACTGTCCCAGTAGATCGATGGGATCACAGTTGCCTCTATCACTGATAGGACATAATAGATGGAGTACGCCACAAAACACACTGCAGGGCATGATGAACAGGCCTCCAGCACAAGGAATGGTGTATGCTGTCACCCGACGAGAGGTAGAGGACTCACCAGACGTGGTTACAGGTATGGTCTCGATGAACGATCATGTTGCTTATGCTTTATTTGACCCTGGAGCTACGTATTCATTTATTGCTGAGCAGTACGTTAAGTGGGTAGGGTTGAGTCCTGAACCGTTGGGATCAATTATTAGTATATCGACCCCGTTGAAAGATAAGGTGTTGTTTGCAGTAGGCTACTCCTGGTTGCAAGTTAGTTATTGGTGAGCAAGAGGAAAGGATAGATTTGATTGTCCTAGCCATGTTTGATCTTGATGTAATTATTGACATGGACCGGCTCACCAAACAACGAGCTACAGTAGACTGTTATCGTGAATCAATTTAATTTAACCCTTTAGCGGTGAAAGTTTCGAGTTTATTGGAAGTCGAGGAGGACCCTCGATTACTTTGATCTTGTTGCTTGAGGCAACCCGTTTTTAGACAGGGGTTGCCAAGGTTACTTGGCGATTATCATGGATACGATAGTTGAGGAGCTGAAGATGGAGGACATTGCAGTAGTACAAGAGTTTGCTAATGTGTTTCAAGGAATTACCTAGTCTACCCTAAGAAAGGGAGATCGAGTTTGTGGTTGAGTTGGCCCTTGGGACAGAGCCAATCTCTAAGACTCTTTACCATATGGCGTTACCAGAATTGAAAGAACTTAAGGTGCAGATACAGGACTTGTTAGACAAAGGATTCATACGTCCTAGCGCATCACCTTGGAGAGCACTAGTTCTGTTCATGAGGAAGAAAGATGGGTCGTTGCGTCTTTGCATTGACTATCGGCAACTCAACCAGGTGACGATCAAGAATAAGTACCCGCTACCAAGGATTGACGACTTGTTTGACCAGTTACAGGGAGTGTTGATGTTTTCCAAGAAGTTGAGGATAGGGTACCATCAGCTGAGGATAAGAAATGAAGATATACCGAAGACTGCTTTTTGTACGCGTGACGGCCATTATGAATTTACCGTAATGCTGTTTGGTTTGACGAACGCCCCAGCTGCTTTCATGGATATGATGAATCGTGTATTCAAAGAGTATTTGGATCAGTTCGTAATAGTGTTCATTGATGACATCTTGGTGTACTCAAGGAGTCCAAAGGAGCACGAAAGACATTTGAGGACAGTGCTTCAGACTTTGTGAAAGCATGGACTGTACGCCAAGTTCAGTAAGTGCGAGGTTCGGTTGACTTGTGCAACTTTCTTAGGTCACGTGATTTCTGGTGAAGGGATATTCGTGGACCCGACCAAGATTGAAGCCGTGATCAATTGGCCAAGACGACGATGGTGACAGAGATAAGAAGTTTCTTGGTATTGGTAAGTTATTACAAACGATTCATGGAAAGATTTTCTATAATAGTCATGCCGCTAACTCGACTGCTGAAGAAGGAAGAGAAGTTTATATGAACAGATAAGTGCGAGCGTAGTTTCCAAGAGCTTAATTAGAAGCTGACCATTGTACCTGTGCTGACGATTATTTCTGGACCTAGAGGATACGAGATCTTTAGTGATGCGTTGTACAGAGGACTGGGTTGCGTGTTAATGCAACATGGCAGAGTCATTGCATACACATCCCGTTAGTTGAGACCTCATGAGTTGAATTACCCGACGCATGACTTAAAACTCGCAGTGATTATTTTTGCTCTGAAAATTTAGAGACACTACTTGTGTGAAGAAAAATTCCAGATCTTTACAAACCACTAGAGTTTAAAATATTTATTCTCTCGAAGGAGTTGAACATGATACAACGTTGTTGGATGGAACTTCGAAGGACTACAACTGTCACATCATGTATCATCCCGGAAAAGCTAACAAGGTCATAGATGCGATGAGTCATAAGTCTTCGATTGCACAGATGGGGGAACTCTAAAGTTTCGGGGACGATTGTGTGTACCTAATGATATAGAGCTTAAACAAGAGATCTTGTCAGAAACTCATCGTAGCAGTTACAGCATTCATCCAGGCAGTACAAAGATGTATCAGAATCTGCGTCAACACTATTGGTGGACAGGTATGAAGGCAGATATCGCCAAACATGTCGCAAAGTGTCTAACGTGTCAGCAAGTAAAGGCACAGCACTGTAAGCCGTGAGGACTTTTGCAATCTCTTGAGATTCCCAAGTGGAAGTGGGAACACATCACAATGGATTTTGTGATGGGATTACCAAGAAGTCAACGAGGTAATGATTCCATATGGGTTGTTGTTGACAGGTTGATAAAGTCTGCTCACTTCACCACAGTATGAAAGGACTATGCATTGGACATATATGCTGAGTTGTACGTGCGATAGATAGTTCAACTACATGGAGTGCCAGTGATGATTACATCAAATCGAGACCTGAAATTTACAACAGCGTTTTGGAAAAGTTTACAAACTGCCTTGGGAACGAAGCTGCAATATAGTACAGCCTATCATCTGCAGACGGATGGCCAGTTTGAGAGGATGATTCAAACCCTCGAGGACATGCTGCGAGCTTGCGTGTTAGACTTCAAAGGAAGTTGGGAGGAACAGCTTCATTTAGTTGAGTTCGCCTACAACAACAGTTATCATCAGAACATTCAGATGACACCGTTTGAAGCGTTGTATGGCAGAGCATGTAGAACTCCAATTTGTTGGGATGAAGTTGGAGAGCGTAAGATCATTGGCCTAGAGTTGGTTCAACAAAGGCTAAAGACTGCTCAGAGTGGCTAGAAAAGTTATGCAGATACGTGATGAAGACCTTTGGAATTCCAAGTTGGTGAACACGTATTCCTTAAAGTGTTACCAATGAAGGGTACTTCGCGCTTCGGCAAGAAAGGGAAGCTAATTCTGAGGTACATCGGTCCCTTTGAAATTTTGGAACGAATAGGGACTTTGGTGTATTGTCTTGTGTTGCCACCAAGACTTGCTCAAGTGCAAGACGTCTTCCGTGTGTCGATGTTGAAGAAGTACAAGCCTGACCCGACCCACGTGCTAAACTTTGAAGAATTAGACATGGACGAGAGAGTGTCGTACGTGGAGAGACTAATTCAGATTGTTGATCCAAAGGAGCAAGTGCTATGCAAGAAGATGATTTCTCTAGTTAAAGTGGTCTGGCAACACCACGGAACAGCAGGAGCGATGTGGGAAAGTAAAGAATCAATGAGACGACAATACCCCACATTTTTTGAAGAAGAATTGTAATGGTTTAAATTTCGAGGACGGAATTTTTATAAGTGGGGAAGACTTGTGAAATCCTAAATTTCAATCTTGTCTCAATTAAATGAAATGGACATTTCGTTGACGCGCTTATTGTCCTTTTTGTCGGAGCTGATTACTCACAAGTTAACTGATCTATCAAGTTAGCGGTTAAGGAATATAAACATGACAAACTTGAGAATTCGATCGGAAATTGATTTCCCGACCATGATAATCGGCAAGGGTCAATACGGTACCGTTAGAATTGATTAGTGATCGGATATAGGTCAATTCGATGGAAGCACGTAATTAAATTGTTGGTGATTCCACCTGATTGTGAAATTCGCATCGAACGGCATTAACCCAATTTTCTGTCGATTTTGTACCCGGTATCCGTAATTGAAACCTTGAGATTTTTACGACAACCGGGAGTCGCCTATGAGTTAGAGATGCACAAACGTGGATCGAAACGATCGACCGCGGGTGAAACACGCTAAAAGCTATTGGGTCGCTCTAAAATAGCGTTCGGTCGGTTTTAACCACGAAATTGAACTCAGTTTTAGGAATAGAATGTTTGAGCGTGTCACGATTTATTTTTAGGACACCGTCTCATCTTTTGGAAAAATTTCGTCGAGCTCAGAATTTTGGCGGAAAAATTAAAAATGGCCAATTTAAAATCAAGGAATTCGGATGGGCACCTTAATTGGCAATTTTAGCTACCAATTTGAGTTGGTTTGTGGAGAATTAAAGGGAAATTCGTATGGCAGCTTCATGGAGATAAATTGAACACAAAATTGAACTGATTTGGTGAAGAATTGAAGAAGAAAATCAAGAAATTCGTAGGGGCAGCTTGGGAGGCATTTTTGGCCTTCAAATTGGCTTGTTTGTAAAGCTTTGGAAGGGAAAATCACCATTGGTTGATGCCTTGACTTTAGGGGGCATGAGACTTTGATGTAGATATTTAAGCTTGGCTCCGATAGGCTGCTATCTTGACTTGCTTGTACCCTTATCCCCCTTGTCCTCCCCTTCCTCCTTGCCTTATGCAACCAAACCCCCCTTAGCAGAACCTTGCTTCTTCTTCTTCTTCTTCTTATTCAGCTTCTTCTTCATTTCAGCCTCTGCATTCTCCATTTTCATTCCTTGCTGTTGCACCTCACCGATCAACCCCTAGCTTGCCATCTCAATCAGCGTCCCCGTCCACGTCCCTGTTGTCCTGTCCCGCACCCGTCGTTCGCCTACCACCGGTTAGCTCGCCAGCTCGTCATCTTAGCCCCTACTTGTCTAGCCCGTCCCCGTCGAGTAACCACCTCCGTCCGTTTCAGCTCGCCTTGAGCCAGCAGCAGCTTCGCCCATTCCAGCTTGCCAGCCACTGTGAGTTGTAGCCTGTTTGGCAGCTCCAGGACTGAATTCCAGCCATAAGTGGTGAGCTTGTAGGCTGTTTTTTAGCCTCTTCCGGCCCTCCATTGGACCCGTCGTAGGCACGAGATCTCACTATTGTCGTGCTTTGCCGTCGCGTGAACCAATTTTCTCGCTAATTCGGTAAGTTAACGCCCTAATCTTGGATTAGGAAGTTAATTTCACTTAGTTAGGTTGATTAGTGTTAATTAAGGATTAGTATAATCCTAGTTAGGGTAATTAAAGGTTAGGAGAGTTAGTTGCCTAAGCTAGATTAATTAGGTGGTTAGATAGATTAGTTAGCCTAATTAGATTAATGTAATTATCCTAGCTAGATTAGTTTAATTAATTAAATTAGGTTGGTTATATTAGCTTATGTAGATTAATTAAGTGGTTAAATTTAAATAATTTGTAATTTATTTAATTAATTATAATTAGTGTAAATTGTACCGGGATAGCCGATTTGTAGAATTTTATGCCGATCATCGTGGTTGAATTGATTTGTGAAATTGAGTGCTGAATTATGCAATTGAGTGCCCGGTGATGATTTTTTATTATTATCACAAAAATATAATTTTATGGCATTTAATTTGAAAAATGCCGGGTATCGGTTTTGACGCCAAAAATATTTTAGGTACCGTATAAAATTGTGGAATTTTGCAATGGGAGAGTATCACGTTTTGTGGATCGATTTGACCGTGTGACCACACACAATTATTTTATCGGGTATTTTTTAATATGAAGAAAATTAGCCAAATCCATTATTTGAAATTGAAGTATTTGAGTGCAAAGCACGATGTTTTTGGCCGAGCATAGACGTGTGTGTGGTCATTATCGTAACTCGTCTGATGCGTTCGCGTGGGATGATTCCTAATTAAGTTCGGATGCCATTGACAACAGATGTCGGTCGCAGTGGAAGCTAGGCCGATGCTCCTTTATGGAATGCCATCTAGATGTAGACGTTGACATGCTTGAAGGAACGGGACAACACCCGGTTATGCCGGATGACCGTCGACTGATGAGTTGGCCGTGGCCGTTGGGTCGTAAATAATTGGAGCACACTTGAGTGACTGAGATAGCCGCGCCTGATTATGGGATTTTTGGCACGAAATGGGACGCGTCATAACAATTTGGCCTTATAATCGAGACCCCTGTAATTGTTTGAGAATGAATTGATGTGTTCCAATTATTGATTATGCTTGTTGTGTGCATATGATATATGAGATGTACTAATGTGCAGGGAGGTGCTGAGGCGAGGTAAGTTGTGAGTAATGCATGTTTAGGACTACCTCTAAATGAATTCTCGTCCTAATAAGGGTTTAGGGTGTAGACTCGCTGAGATTTATCTCACCCCATTGTTGTTTAAAATTTTACAGGTCCTTAGATGGAGGTACGACATGTATGTTTTGGGTGGCCACAGGAGGCAGAGACCGAGACTACCCATCTCCCCATTCCCAGGACCGCCTGGACCCATGAGCTTGTAGTGACCACACTTTGGGTGGATGAGGACCTACCTCACTTGGTACCTCATCGCTTTAAAGCGTGGTTCCATATCGGGCTTGACAAGATTCAGGAGTGTCCTTTGGAGGGTTTTGATTGCCGTTGGTACCGAGTATGAGTAAGTACTTGACCCCGTTGAAGGCTAATCCAAGGCATTTAATTTAAACATGGCACCTCTAGTTTTCTCCATTTGACACTAAAATTTCAACACTAGCTTTGATACCACTTTGTTGGGGAGAACTAGGCAACAATCCAATAACTAAACCCAATCTAGGATCAATATCTTCCCCAAAACTAAACCAACCAAAATGGGTTTAGCCTTAGCAACAACTAGCAATTCAACCTCAAAATAAGTAAAGATAGTGCTAAAATGATAATGAGACAAAGTCAACAACAACATCAAGATTTTACGTGGAAAACTTGATGTTAGAAAAACCACAGACCACCTATGAAGAATCGTAAGATATACGAAAGTTTTTTTCTAGTTACACTCTAGAGACTCGATATTAACAATACACTAGTATTTCCATGACCACAAGATGAATTAATACAAAGGGAGTAAGAAAACTCTAATCGTGATTGGAAAATTCGAAGAAGGTTTTCAATGAACGAGATTGATCAACTCATAATTCTTGATCTCACAAACAACATACTAAAATTTGAGCAAATTCTGACAACATTTGGCCTTTGATTCAGGACCACAAAGCCACTCTCCTTTTTCTTCTTCTCCTCATCCTCTCTCTCGGTAAGAACTCTCTCTCCTCTCTTCTTACTCCCCGAACGCGCAGCCCCACTTTCATTTCCTCTCTTTGCTTTTTTTTTTTTTTTTGTGACTTTTTGACTTTTATTTTTGTTTTATTTATGTGTTAGCTGGGCCCAACATAGGCGGACCCAGCCAACAGAACGTGAGCCTTACATTCAACATGCAACTTAGTTTGACTGGTCAGCTAAGAAATCCCTCTGCTGCACGTCTCTAGGAAAGATCTACCATATGGACTACATTCAATATGACAGTAAGGTAATTATTTTATTGCACTAGTCAAAATGGCAACGTGAGCCTTGCATTCAACATGCAACTTATTTGGATTGGTTACCTAACAAGTCCTGCTACTGCACGTCACTAGGAATGATGTAACATATGGATTGCATTGACATGAAAGTGACGGGAGAATTTTGTCCACTAATCAAAATAGCAACGTGAGCCTTGCATTCAACATGCTACTTAGTTTGATTCATTACCTAGGAAATCTCTATATTGCATGTTATTAGGAAAGATATACCATATGGATTACGTTCAACATGAAAGTCTTATTAATCGAGTCCTTGGAGCGACACATGTATAGTCATTATTGACTAAACTTCACCCTATTTAGCTTGGCATTCAGTCCTCGAGTAAGACATACATCTCACGGAAGCCTGACGATTGGTTTTGGCTTGCCGTAACCAATTATTAGGAGAGCAGCATCACCTATCCATCAGTTTATGCATCAAAGGTTAGCCTCTATAGATACTTTAAAATGATAATCAACACATCTCCAGAATCTAGCATAAAATTTCCAACCCTACTTCCACAATCAATTGTACATTGTATCAACCCTTATGCATCTCTAACATTTCACCCTACTGCTCTGAAGGCCCACTTTTCATCCCACAAATGTATGGGAGAAATTTGTCGTGACAGGCGCCCGTGCCCTTAGGTTATAAAAAAGAACTACCCTCTTAATGATTTTATTTATTACGTCTTGGACTTATCAATTGGCTCAAAGCCCTTTCAGTAATGAATTCTCTAGAACTTGCATAACCTTTTTATAGCACGTGATAGATTACGGATTATTTATCCACTGTTAGACTATAGATTAATTAACGATAGGTAAGACAGACAGATGGACGGATTCCTCACGTCTTCATTATTTGTCGTAGTCGCACAATATTTACCGAACCACCTTGTTCACGTGCATGGCACTGTTCACTCGAAGTTGAAATACATATATGAATGGTAGTTGGGAGGTTTCACTAAAACAAACTGATTGACGCATTGACCTCCTGTATCGCGTCTTGTTCGAGTTGGGTAATTATATTCGCTCGCACCGAAATCCTTTTGAGAAGAAGGGAAAAAAAAAGAAGATGAAAAGCCAAAGCAAAACACTTGTCTTCTCTTCTCTCCTCCTAGGTCTTCTTGCCACGTCCTTGCACGCGGCATCGACCCCATCTGGAGAAGTTGGTAAACATTCCTCTCTCTCTACTATTAGACTAGAGATTAAGTTACCATAGGTAAATCTTACCTTTTACCAAAAAATAAAACAAAAAAGTTACCATAGGTAAGACAGACAGATGGACAGATTCCTCACGTCTTCATTATTTGTCGTAGTCGCACAATATTTACCGAACCACCTTGTTCACGTGCATGGCACTGTTTACTCGAAGTTGAAATGTGATGGTTTTTAATTTTGGGCTTAAGGCCTGTACGCCCATGTTAGGCCTAAAAGCCCGGCCCATAGGAATAGGGCCCGTGGATGAAGAGGGTTGGACGTATAAAAGGAGAAAGAGAGGGAGAATACACCTCTTGGCATAACAACGTACACGTACGTTCCTCTCCCTCTCTCCTCTCCAAAAAAAAGAAAAACGCTCAAGGCGACGCTTTCTTCCCTTCAAGGCCCATCGATGTCATCGGATCGAACAAGGATATCATAATTTCTTCCTCGATTTTCAGTATTGGTGTTTAATCTGTGGCTAACAAGGTACGCTCGAATCTGTGGTGGGCTTTAGGATCGGTGATATGTGTTTTTCCCGGGCTTCGTCTTCCGCATTGCTTCAGGGGTTCGATTTAGTGTCGAATCCGGTTTTTGGGGATCCGTTATTCCCAACATTGGTATCAGAGCCCTAGTTCACGTTTTCCCGACCTGTTTGATGTTTTTTGATTGATTTTTCGCGAAAATTTTCGACCGTACGGATCGGGGCGAGAAATCCCGACACCCGAGCGCTTTGTTCCCATTTTTTCGAGTTTCGTGACTCAAATCAATTCTGAAGGTTTAAGGTGAAATGGCTCATCGAGGCGAGTCCGTCGACAAGTCGTGCGCCGCCGGGCGAGACACGCCCACACGCCGGCAAGAAGGCGCTGGCGTGGGCGCGCGCGCTGGCGCCGCTCGGCCATCGCGTGCAGTGCACACGCGCGGTCGGCGAACCGGCACGTGCGCGCCGCCGGCCGGCCCGAAACGGCACGCGCCGGTCGGCGGACCGACGCATGCTGATGTCGCATGACGTCACCCAATGGTCGATAACCGCTAGGGATGACGTCGGCGCCGGCGACGGTTGGGCGGGCTGTCACTAGCCGGCGACCCAACCGACCCGACCCGACCCGTGGCGGGCGCATGCACGCGCGCACGTGCCGGCTAACGTCTGCGTGACGTCAGCCCGCGCACGCATGCGGCACGTGCGGTCGGTTCATCCGACCTGGCCCGACGACCGACGTCCGACGACTTGACCGTTGACCGTGACCGACGACGACCGTTGACCGACAACCGTTGACCGTTGACCCGAAAAAAAAAAAGGAATTTGTTTTTTTTCCATTATGTCTTTGTGGGTTAGAGGTAATCCATTTTTTATTCTGCATTTGTTGCATGAATCATGGAAAATTATGTATTTTCCATTTTGTTTATTGTGGATTATAAGTGATCCATTTATTGGTTCTGCATTTGTTGCGGGAACTATAATGTGTTATGCACGGATACACCTGCAATCCCGAGAATGGATGAAGGAAGAGCTAGACTGAAAAGGATGATGAAAGAGTTAGCTAATAATCGATGGCATGATGGTGATTTAGTATCACACGTGGTTAGGGTCAATCGATGATACAGAAATCATCTTGGAATGGTTATCTTATGCCGGATTTTGAGAAGGTGCCGGCTTTGATAAACACTCTTCCACTTGAATGGCAAGCAGTGTTAGATTGGCTATGGGAGGTCAACGTGGTCCCGGGTTATAGCAGGCTAGTGGAAGCTTTTGTAAGAGAATACCATAGGATTGAGTTGGCCAAAACTTCAACCCTTAGATTGAGCGCCATATGGCGTAGAATAAATGCGCCTTGGTGGCGACATAAAAGCTCTCCAAAATTTTTTCCATGGTTGGCAAATGTGCCTTCAAATTTCTCAGATATTTTGACTAATAGATTCGAAGGGACTTTCTCTATTTATTTCTTAGATTAGTTTGAGATGTTTTTTAGTGTTGAATATCTCTTTCTATGTTGATATTTCTTTTTGGATATATTACTTAGTGTAATGGATTGTTGTATTAGTTGAAAGCATTATTATTTTATTGGATGTCAATTATCTGTTGCTTTATGTTATTGATGATTGATGTGGGTAGTTAGATGTGGGTAGTTCATAGAAGTTTTTGTAACTTCATAGAATTTATTTTGCATAAGACAATTATATTAATAATAGTTTTAAGTTAGGATTTTTTGGAGGATGATTGGAAACGTAGTGACCTTTTGATTCTGAAACCTTACTTGAAATTATTCATTGATATGATGGGTCTGTGCAAAGTGGATGCATAAATGATAGGCATTAATTATTCTTGCATATATATCGATGTGTTCAAATTGATGGATTCAGCAACTAAGAACGTAATTGCTGATGTGAACGGTAATAATTGTGAAATATTGAATATGAAGATTCAATATGTGCTGGAAAAGCAAGAAGCACTAGAAGCTCTTGACCATGTTATGGAAGATCTTGAGGATGCTGTGCGCCACCTTGAGCTGGTAGAGGACCGCTTGACGGCATGTGAGCCGAAAATAGATATTTGCAATGCTGGTTCTAGCTCAAAAAGGGCTTTGAGCTCTAAGCGCAAACGTATTGATTCGTTCAATATGTGGGAATGCAAAGGATCAAGTCCTTATTGCAAGAGATCAAGAGTTAACCAACACAAGAGAGGAAAACGTCCTCAAGTGAAGAAAATGTCAAGGGTGAGGTGTTACAATTGTGACAAGAATGGTCACTATGCTCGCGATGTTATGAGCCAAAGAAGGTAAACACCTCTTGTACATTTGAGAACTTTGCTTATGTGTTAAGTTTTGTATTATTGGCTGAATCCAATCCTTTGTGGACTGTAGATTCAGGAGCGACAGATCATGTAGCGAAGGATAGAGGATCCTTCGTGGAATTCCGACGAGTACCAACTGGAACTAAGTGGATCTATGTGGGATATAACTCCAGAGACGAAGTTAAAGGGATTGGCACCTGCCAATTGAACATGCGTGATGGATGCACCTTGTTCCTACATGATGTTCTATATGCTCTGGAGATTCGTCGAAATTTAAGTGTCTGTTTTTTGATGTTGGTTAAGCTTGGTTTTATTGTGAACTTCCGTAATAGCGGTGTAGATTTGTATTTGGATACAAACTACTATGATTATGGTCACTTTCTGGATGGTTTTATTGTACTAAATGTTGACTGTGGTGATGTCAATGTTTGCTATTCCCTTTTTAACGTCTTCTATTTCATATGATAATGATGTGAATGTGTGGCATGCTAGACTTGGTCATATTGGCCAATAATGTATTAATAGACTGGCCAAAGAGGGCTTGATGGGCAACATTGAAAAAAGTCGATTTGCCCATATGTGAGCATTGCCTGGTAGGGAAAACGACAAGGAAACCATTTGGAAAAGATAAAATAGCTGAATTTCCTCTGCATTTAATCCATTCTGACGTCTGTGGTTCAATGAATGTGAGAGGAAGGCATGTGGCTGTTTATTTCATCACTTTTATAGATGATTATACTCGATTCGGATATGTCTATTTGATTTCTCATAAATCTGAAGCATTAAATTGTTTCAAAAGGTTTATGAACTTGGAAGAAAATCAATTAGACAATAAAATAAAAGTATTGAGATCCGATCGAGGTCGAGAATATTTATTTGATGAGTTCAGAAAATAATGTGATGAAAAGGAATAGAAATACAATTGTCTATTCCATATACTCCTCAACAAAATGGTGTTGCAGAGAGAAGAAACAACCCTACTAGAAATGGTTGGGTCCATGATGGCGCATGCTAACTTACATATCACTTTTTGGAGTGATGTGTTGTTAATCACTACCTATATACTTAACCGGTGCCTTCCAAATCAGTTAGTTCCACACCATATGAGTTATGGATAGATAGAAAACCGGACTTAAGTTTTCTTAAGCTATGGGGTTGTGCTGCCTATACTCATGAGTCCTCTCACAAGTTTGGGAAATTAGGTCCTAAAGGAAAGAAGAGTATTTTAATGAGATACTCCGAACACTCGAAATGGTATGTGTTCATAGGTGAGCAAGAAAGTGGGAGTATAACTGAATTTTAATCACGGGATGTCACATTCTTAGAGGATGAATTTCCTAAGAGGGGCGAAATAGGGAAGATTACTTCCTATTTGAAACCTTGGATCAAGATAATGATATTAGTGGAGTTCGTACAAGTGGGAGTAATATGAATTTCCTAAGAGTAGGAGAAGATTACTTCCTATTTGAAACATTGGATCAAGATAATGATATTAGGGAGTTCGTCCAAGTGTGAGTAATATGAGAAGTGATGAATTGAATTCAACTCATTCTCAATTACAACCATATGATGAGACGATGTCATCATTATCTAATCCTAGTGGGAGCATTATGGGGAATGATGTGCTAAGTGTACAATCTCCCATATAGCGAACAAGTCGCCAGACTATTCCCTATCGAAGTTTTGACATTGAAGGGGAAACTTTTATGGTTGCTCCACAAGATGAGGATGAGCCAAGAAATATTAATGAGGCTCTAAATTGCCCTAATAAGGAAAAATGGATTTATGCAATGAAAGAGGAGATGGAGTGAATGAAATCAAACCAAGTCTGGGAACTAGTTGATCTTCCAAAAGGACGCAGAGCTATTGGGAATAAGTGGGTTCTCAAAATAATGCAAAAGACTAATAGCTCGATATAAAGGCATAAGGATCGCCTTAGAATGAATGGGTATGATCAACGGGAAGGAATTGATTATGAAGAAACATTTTCTCCTGTAGTGAGATTTACCTTGATTCGCATAATTCTGGCAATAGTGGGTAGTATGGATCTTGAGTTACATCAAATGGATGTAAAGACTGATTTCTTCAATGGAGAATTAGAGGAAGGAACATATATGGAACAACCTGCTGGTTTCATAGTGAAAGACCAAGAAGAAAAGGTATGTCGACTTTTGAGGTCGATATATGGCCTTAAGCAGTCATCAAGACAATGGTATATACGATTTCATAATGTCATAATGGCATATGATTTTATAATGATAGATGAGGATCATTGTATATATATCAAAAGATCCAAGGATCAATTTGTGGTCATATCATTATATGTTGATGATATGCCAATTGCCGGAAGCAATATGGAGCTTGTCAATATTGTCAAAAGTCAGTTGTCTTCCAACTTTGAATTGAAGGATATGGGATTGTAAACCCATAAACACTCCTATTGCAAAAGGTGAAGGATTGAGCCATAGACTGTGTCCAAGGACTCCACAAGAGAATGAACAAATGAAACATGTTCCTTATGCTAGTGCTGTTGGGAGCTTGATGTACGCTATGATGTGTACAAGACCTAACATATGTTATGCAGTTGGAATGGTGAGTAGATACCAATCCAACCCAGGTCAAGCACGTTGGAAAACCGTTAAGAGAATACTAAGGTATCTAAAGGGGACTGTTGATTATACGTTGAGTTATTATGGAAAGGATCTACAACTCAAAGGCTATTCTGATGCTGATTAGAGAGGAGATTTAGATGAAAGAAAATCTACCTCTAGGTTTGTTTTTTTACCGAATAATGGCACCATATGTTGGAGCAGTAAGAAACAAAAGTGTATAGCCTTGTCCACGATAGAAGTTGAGTTCGTGGCATTATCAACAGTAGTATAAGAAGATGTTTGGCTTAAGAAATTATTGGATCATTTAGGTGTTATTGGAAGTGCTGCAGATTTATTGTTGGTTAACTGCAATAGCCAAGCAGCAAAAATGTACACCAAAGATCCAAAATATCATGGCAAGACCAAACCTATAGATACCAAGTATAACTTTTGTCAAGGATATGATTGCACAAAAAGATGTGAACTTACAGTACATATCTACGCATAGAATGGTGGCAGATCCTATGGCAAAGCCAATACCTAGAGATGTGTTTTGTGGTCATGGAAAATCTCTAGGATTGCGTAGAGTCGGATGTACTGGATAATAATTTCCCTGAGTTGTTCACATTTATGAACTAGTGTTGTTTCATTATTAATGCCTATGAATCTTTGTTTGATCTTTATACATCTTAATGCTCAGTGCATTACTTTAAGTTGAGAAAGTATGTCGGACAGATAAAAGATTAGCCCACTCACATGGGTAATCGCCTCTATTTACTGTGTGATAAATAGAGATAAGATTGTTTTTAAGCTTATTATCTAGGTGATTAATCGAGAGCTCAAGCTTAAAATACGTATGTCGCCTTAACTAGGTGTTAAAATGAGGACATAATACTTACTATGTCCGAAAGTAAAATATCCCACATATTTTACTTTATCTGTCTATGATGCCGAGATGTGAGTTCGATGAATTTTGTGAATGAGTAGATACGTGAACTCAAGTTAGACATTGGGTATGTATAGACTATCATCTGTACGGTATTGAAAGGTATAGACATACGCTCAATGGGAAATGAGTTAATATCGTAATATGTATTTCATACTACGTATGCATGAGCGACCAATAAGAGTGGCAAAAAGTTTGATCTCAACTTTTATGACGTGTAAGACTTTTGAGGAAAAGAGTTTCTCAATTTTAGTGCTCTCATGACTTTTACTTATTCTCAATATTTCTATTTAGTGTTTGCTATCTTAGGATGTTGCCAATGGTCATGAGTTAATTCGATCTAATGGGGCATTTCTAGAAAAGCAAGCTGAACTGAAATTGAGAGTTTGAAGGGAAGAGGAAGATCGAATTTGGAGAATCACATTGTAGTTTTTTGTATTCACCGGTTAACCAATTATCACTGTATTTGTGATAATCATAATTGTGAATACAATATATATATATATATATATATATATATATATATAAGAGATCATTGTTTAATCGATCTAAGGTGCTGCATACTAAATCTACTCGGAATGTGATGCCAATTATGAGTTGCTATATATTCCTAACAGATGTATGGCAACGAGCTCTCAAAGTATGCTGGTCGCACGGATTATTCACCGGTATGAATGTTGAAGAGAGGTAAAGAGAATTCTGTTCAGCCCACCATGTGCGAGTGGGAGATGATGGTTTTTAATTTTGGGCTTAAGCCCCGTCGCCCATGTTGGGCCTAAAAGCCCGGCCCATAGGAATAGGGCCCATGGATGAAGAGGGTTCCTTTGTTGGAGGGGATAAAAGGAGAAAGAGAGAGGGAGGAATACACCCTTTGGCATAATAACGCACGTACATTCCTCTCCCTCTCTCCCTCCAAAAAGAAGAAAACGCTTAAGGCGACGCTATCTTCCCTTCAAGGCCAATCGACGTCATCGGATCGAACGGGATCAGAATTTCTTCCTTGATTTTCAGCATTGGTGT
Source organism: Eucalyptus grandis (assembly GCF_016545825.1). Taxonomy (NCBI): domain Eukaryota; kingdom Viridiplantae; phylum Streptophyta; class Magnoliopsida; order Myrtales; family Myrtaceae; genus Eucalyptus; species Eucalyptus grandis. Next base: position 28,770,859 of record NC_052612.1, read on the forward strand.
TTAATCTGTGGCTAACAAGGTACACTCGAATCCGTGGTGTGCTTTAGGATCGGTGATACATGTTTTTCCCGGGCTTCGTCTTCCGCATTGCTTTAGGGGTTCGACTTAGTGTTGAATCCGGTTTTTGGGGATCCGTTATTCCCAACAAAATGCATATATAAATGGGAATTGAGAGGTTTCACTAAAACAAACTGATTGAGGCATTGCCCTTCTGTATCGCGTCTCGTTCGAGTTGGGTAATTATATTCGCTCGCACCGAAGTCCTTTTCAGAAGAAGGGAAAAGCAAGATGCAAACCCAAAGCAAAACTCTAGTCTTCTCTGCTCTCCTCCTAAGTCTTCTTGCCACGTCCTTGCATGCGGCATCGACCCCATTTGGAGAAGTTGGTAAGCACTCCTCTCTCTCTCTCTCTCTCTCTCTCTCTCTCTATGTCATGGTGGTTTTGGCTTTTGATTTTGACGATGCCGTTCTGTGCGCGTGTGGTTTCGTGGTGCGTTAGAGGATGAGACTGGCTTCAGTTACATAGTCGGGAGCGAGAGGGGACCAGAGAACTGGGGATATCTGGAGGAAGAATGGAGAGCATGCAGTGAAGGACGGATGCAATCTCCAATTGACTTGGCAAGAGAGAATGTGGAAGTGATTCCACACTTGGGGGACCTAAGGAGGAATTACAAGCCAAGCTATGCCTACGTCATGAATAGAGGCCATGATCTTCGGGTAAAACCGACCAGAATTATGATGATCCCCGCCTTTTTTCTTCAAAAAACATGCTAACATGGGAAATGCTAACAATTCCAAGCCCTGGTTTCCTTAGAAAAGTGTTAAATCCTCAATTTTAACAAGAGCAAATGAGTAGGTATTTGACTTAATATTTATCTTGAACTTCTAATATTTCATTTCGGAAAAAGTATGAATAACGTCATTTTTAAATCACCTTATTTAATTTTCAAGATATTCAAGATTTAAATTAATTAATTTTCTGATTTAAAGTGGAGTTTAGACCTTGCCATGCATAAGTAGCTCCCAATCGATATGGCTACGGAATAGGAAAACGGATCTTGGAACAACTTCAACTTTCATATGACGGTTTGTTTGTTTGTTTGTTTTTTTTTTTCCTAAACCTTCTCCGACATGAATAATACAATATGCTCAGAAGCTTTAACGAAAATCTCATTATGGACCCACATGACTATGGTAAAAGCTAGTAAATATTCGCCCTTTGACTTCATTTAATCCGTAATAAGTGTCCAACCGGGAAGATGAACGGTCTCTCCTTGACCAGAAAATATCAATAGAGAAAAATTATTGAGCAACTTTCTTTGTATCGATTGCAGCTTCGGTGGGACGATGGAAGGGCAGGGTCGATCGAGGTTGATGGTAGAGAATACTTCTTGCAACAATGTCATTGGCACCACCCTTCCGAGCATGCCATCGATGGCAAAAGGTCTCTCTTTCTCAATTCGTATGAACACGAGCTTGCTACTTTCAGTACTTCTCAAAAGTACTGCTGCAACATTACGAAGTGTTTGGCAAACTCCTTACTTACGGCTACGTCGCATTCATAGCTATAGGGATTTTAAGAATAGCGTTTCACCCTACTTTGAGGCATTATAATTTTAAAAAGTATTGCCAAATTGACAAGCCACTTCACTTTATAAAATAGTAACACTGCAACAAGGTTACCGCACCTAAGAGCTAAGGAATGTAATTTCCTAAAAGCTGCTTTAAGCTGTTACAGCTGTGAAGGTCTTACAATCTTAGAAAAGCTGATTGTTGAGGGAAAATGACAATTACATTCGTAAGCATAACCTTAGGGGGAAAAAGAAAGGGTTAAGCACAAAGTTTTATCCTTTTTGCTATTTGGTTTTCTAACTTTTATTTTGGGTAGTTAAGTCCTCTAACTTTCTGGGTTTATGCAATTCCGTCCTCTAACTCCTTTTTTTTCTTTTTTTAATTAAATCCTCAAAATTTTTGGATTTGTGCAATCAAATAATTTGACTTTCTTGATGTGTGCAATTGAGTGCTTTGTTGACCCATCATAACAAATAATGTCAAATTATGATTCGTTTTCCTTGTTTTGCCGGTTTGTTTTCTATTCACTTGATGCCGCGTTAGCATCTTGTGTCATTTTGTGTCACATAAGTCACATGTCATTAATTAATTTCATAATTTAGTTAAAATAGTTGATCGAAGGATTTGATTGCACAAATTACAAAAGTTAGAGGTCTTGATTGCATATAAGAAAACTTGGAGGATTAGCCCCCTCAAGTTGTAGTTTCCTTATTTGGCTGGTTTTTGTTTATTTATTTTTTATTTTTGGTTTTTACCCTCATCCGGCATCTACACTTGGCACCACAAGCACCTTGTGTCCTCAAGACAATGTAAAAAAAATTGTCGTGTTAGTATTTTCAACATCTCATATTAACAGAGTTAATGGAAGTATTTGATTGTACTAATTTGATAAGCTCTGGAGGTTGATTGTAATATTTGTAATTTTTATGATTTGATTTCACTTTTGTGATTAATTTTAGAATTCCTGGCGCACTTGTCCCATTTTGTGGCTCAATATGTTGATGAAATTGGAAAATGTTTTTGTGTAGGTATCAATTGGAGCTTCACATGGTTCACTCAACTTTAGATGCAGAGGTTGCGGGCAACACTGTTGTTGTTGGACTACTGTACGAGATAGGCGAACCAAATGCTTTTATTAGCGAGGTATGCAAAAATTTCTTATACAGAACAACTAGAATCAATGCGCGCGCCGCTATGAAATTTGTATTAAAATTTGGCTATTTTTTCAAGTGTTTGGGTGTCGAGTAGTTTTTTAATCTAAAAGCAGTGGGTACTTTTTATGTTTTGTATGCATTTACAGTTTGAGCCATTGAAAAGGTTTTTTCTTTTTTCTTTTTTTATGAGAAGAATAAACTGAAGTGGACGACAAAGATGAGTTATTTTCTTTGAAAAGGTTGTAGACGATGGAAGGGTTAATATATTCTTACTTCAATCTTTCGGGAATCTCCATTAAAGATAATCTTATTGGTAATACAATAATCTTACAATTATATTTCTGTGATGGTGCATTTGACAATTTTTACGTGCAATAATGTGATCAACTAACATTATTTTGTTGTATATTTATATATTATTAGTATATCATATGTATGCATAATAAAATTCACAATATAGCAAGTAAATAGTGACACTCTTGCGGCTCTATTACATTACAATCGCAATAGCTACTACATCAAATTTAGTTTTTATCACAACGAAACATGTAAGAGGAATGACCCCAAAGGCGAACAAAACACAGGGTGGGACTGTTGTTGTCACTTGTATACAGGTAGAATCACAGCATACATACTGTAGTTTCCAAATTCTAAACCTCAGAACAGAAGCGAAAAGCACTTCTTGGCGTCAGACATCTTGTTGTTGGACCAATTTATGTCGATCCATGTGTATTCGATCGAATGCGGCAATAAGCATAATTTGACGATGTGCAGGTGTTGAGGCGTATAATGTGCGAAACACATGGAGAAGAGATGGAAGCTGGGGAAGAGATAGAAGTGGGGGTGATCGACCCAAGAGAGATCATCAGGGGTGAACACAGTTACTACAGATACATGGGCTCTCTCACGACCCCTCCCTGCACAGAAGGAGTCAAATGGATCGTCAACAAGCAGGTAAACCGCAGAAGGCGTCGATGTTTCACCAGATCAGCAATGTTTAGAAAGTGTAAATTCTAATGTTGTAAGTAATTTCTAAACTAACCATTCCTTGTTCAATGTTCACCAGCCCAGCAGTGCCACAGAGGAACAAATCTGGTCGCTGAGACATCTCGTTGATGATGTAAGTGCCCTAAGTTTCTCGGCCGCATTGTTCCATCAAAACCTTAGTGGTTACATCCCTGATTAAGATTACCGCTATGACATGTTGTGTGTAATTTTCTCATGTTCAAAAGATGATTACGAATTGCAGGGTGCCTGGAATAATGCTAGACCTATTCAACCACTGAATGGACGAGAAATCCAGCTTTACAAACCAGATTCTGAGAGAAGTATTGAATCGATGACATCTCTACGTATCGATGCTGCTGCAAGTTGAAAGTATTCCTTTCGATAACGGTCTTTGGGTGATAAGCTTATGTCTAGTGTTAGCCAGTTGAATAATGGTACGGTAGGTTGCAAACGATGTAATAAAATCCAATGATGCAGCACATGTAAACTGTCTTTGAGAACAGAGTAGGGTGCTTCGCTTATCTTCTTAACAAGTGGTCGTACAAAAGGGAAAAGTGCACCTTGTCACATTCTCTTCTAATGGGACTGAGTCATTCCTATGCCTTTTCCAGTTTCTGTGCGCCTTTGAGACCCCGAAAAATTGATAAATTCCTAGAACGGAGTGGAAGAATGAAGGAGATTCTTGAAAGAGGAAAGGGACCCAATGACACCAAAAGAATTGACCGATGAGCCATATGAGGTGAAAATGAAGATACAATAAGGTGGGCAAAAAGATAAATATAATTTCTTTGAGAAAGTATGTACAGTCCGTTCATTTTTCAATGTTCACCGGATGATCTTTAGGAAAAATGACCAGACATATATACCGATGTGTACGTAGTCGCGTATCAAGTGAGCTATATCACATAATTCAAAAGTGGCACGTGTAGTCACAAGTCTCCCACAATTTGACTATGAAGAAAATGCTCGGTAAGTGAAATAATCGAGATGAAATGATTTAAGAAACGATAAATCTTACATCATAGTATATTAAAAGGTCGACACTCGAGACTTTTAAAACCTCAAATGCACTCCTTGTATGAAATACAAATGATGTTCACTACTCTTTGCATAAATTTCAATGGAATACAAAAGGTATCCATGACAAAATATCAGGGATGTCATAAATTTACCGCATATTTGATGAAAGGCATAAAGAAGACTTCCGAAAGACATTTGCATATGAGAGAGTTTGGAATTTATTAGTAACCAGATCATATACGCCATTACGAATTAATTGCTCGAACCATCAACTACATGTTGCAATTGCAGAATCTCATGGACCAGCCCAACCAAGTTGAGACTCGAGCTCCGTCCTACCCCCATTGCCTTCTTCGCCTTCGCCACGGGCTTCTTCACTCTCCCCTCCTTTGCTTCCCTTCATCGGCCACGGCCCGACAACTCCTCCACGCCCTCCCTTCACGTTCTCCTTCCGCACCCTCGCCAGCGCTCCCCCTGCGCGCCACCCCATCGGATCCTCTTCCCTGACCCTCGCCACCTCCACCACCAGTATCTCGTTGCACGAGTAGTCCCCAAACATGGGGCCCGTCAGCGGTGAGACCCGTGCATATCGAGGGGTTGCAACAGGATGAGCGTCTGCAGGGCCCAGCTCCCTAACAGGAAACCTCGTCCCTTGTTTCGCTTCTCGTACTTTTTCTCCGAGATCCACCGCTCGAGATCTTGGAGCTGGCTTCCTTAAAACCCAAACAAATGTTCTCTTTGCCCAAAGCAAGCTCTTTCAGCTCAGTAGGCGTTAGGTTGCATAGGCTTCCCAGGCAAGCAAAGTTTTAGAATATGCAAATAATAACCATTCCTTCATCTAATAGCTTAAAATTTTAGAACTGTTGACAGTGATCCTCTAAATTTTCACATGAAATCAGCACTGGAGGTCCTGATTTCAAGTTTTTCCAGGCCTCAATATTTTCTATGCTTAGTACTAGGCAAATGACTAGACTAAACGTGAAGGGGTTTTACACCCCGAACCTTCATCACGTGCACATTCCTCGGTGGTCGACTAATTTGCGACGTTCCCAAGACGCGTCACCGACCCAATCGATTATGCACATGCGGAAGTGAAATAAACAATCTTCAAACAACAAACAAACAAGTGATAGAAAAGCAGGACAACAAATTTCATAAACACACTTATATAAACAAACCAGGTCAGCCCTACAAAGTTATGTACAGGAGGTCAAGATCCAAAAAAGGACTACCAAGCTAACCCTATCATGGACCCTCCTACTTGGGATCCAGGTTCATTACGACACCGTTAGGGATGTCAAGGTCTAGAGGGTCAGCTACCTCCTCTACTTCGGGCTCTTGCTCATCCTCGGGCAACTGGTTCTCTGTGATATTTGTAATAATATTGGCATCCACAACAGGGTTGAGTACCACCTCACCCTCACCTTCGATGGCAGGTCCGTCAAAACAATCCACTGGACCTTCCCGAACCCCACTAGGCCCGTGACGAAACCAAGTTTTGAATCGATGAGGTACCAACTGAGGTTGGCCCTCATCGACCCAGATTGTAGTCACAACGAGCTCACAGGTCCAAGGATTCCCGGGGACAAGGAAGATGGTATGCTCGGTCTTCACCTCCTATAGCCACCCAAAACGGATGTGGCACACCTCCATCTAGGGACTTGTAAAGAATTTAAACCACGATGGGGTGAGACAATGTCTTAGCAAGTTTACACCCTAAACCCCGATTAAGAAGACAATACACCTAGAGGCAGCCTAAGCACACGTCAAATGAGACTTACCTCACCTCAGCACCTCTCTGCACATCGTACAATTTATATAACATATGCATCCAGTCAATGTACTCCAAAATTGGAACACTTCAACTTACATCTCAATCAATCATAAGGGTCCCATATAAGGCCAAATCTTTATGACACATCCCATTCCGTGCCACACAATTTTGTCCCATAATCAAACGTAGTCAATTCGCTCAATCAAGCGTTCCAATTAGTTACTACCCAACGACCACGATCGACTCAACAGTCAGCGGTCTTCCGACATAGCCGGGCGTCATCTTGCCCCATTGAGCACGGCAATGTCTACTTCTAGATGGCATTCCTGAATGAGCATCGGCCTAACCTCCATTGCGACTAGCATCCGTTGATGTAGGGCATTCCCAAAAGAGCATTGTCTGGAATAAAAGCTTGTGACGGGTTCTCATAACGATTACACGCACATCCAATCCCGACCAAGGACATCGTGCTTTGCACTCAAATGTCTAAATTTAAATAATGTGCTTGGCCTATTTTCTTCATATTAAAAACACCCGGTAAAATAATTGTGTGTGGGTACACAATCAAATTGAATCACAAAATGTGATATCCTCTCTTTTAAAAATCCCACTATTTTATATTGTACCTAAAAGCATTTTGGGCGTCAAAAATCGACACCCGATATTTTTCTAATTAAATACCAAAATTCCATACTTTTGAAATAATAAATCAAAAATCATCAATCATCAATCAATTGCATAAATTAGCACTCAATTGCGCAAACCAATTGCACCACGTGATTAGCACGAAATTCTAACAACCGGCTATCCCGGTATAATTTCCACTAATTAATATATAATTAGATAAATTACAAAATAATTAAATAAATTGCAAAATAATTAAATAAGGCACTAGTTAAGCTGAATACACTAATTTAACCACCTAATTGTACTAACTAAATTAATCTACCTAGGCTAGATGTACATAACCTACTAAACTAACTAATTAACTCAACTAACCACCTAATTGGCCTAACTAACTAATCTAATTTAACTAAACAAGCCAACTAATTACACTAATCACACTTAGCTTAAACTAACCATTCCCTAAGCATAATTAACCCCATAATTAAGGTTTAGGAGGTTAACTCACCGGATTAGCAAATGAACCGATTCACGGCGACGGTGACGTGGAAGCAAGCAAGACTCAGGTCTATGGTGATACCAAAGGAAGTATGGAAGGGCCCGAAAAGCCCAACAAACCTCATGGTTTGCTCCTAGCTTTACTTCTGTTCAAGGCTGAAGTGAGTTGGCTCGAGCTGACGGAGGCGAGAGGTGCACGGCTAGGCGAGCAGGGGTGGTCGGAGCTGGGATACGCAGAGCTGGCAATTGGGCTGGACGGCTGCTGGACCCAGGTGGATGGTGGAACAACACGAATGGGCACGGGGACAGTAGCGACGATGTGAGGCAGACACGGGTTGATGGAACGAGTGGGCTTGGGACAAGCATGACTGGAGGTGGGTAGTGGCTCGTGCGATGGCTTGGACAGACGGTGGAGAGATGGTGACGAAAAGATGCTTCGATGGGGGCTAGTTGCTAGTTTGCTTTGTGTTGGAGCTGGAAATGGAGATTGAAGCAAGGAAGAAGAAGATGGTGTTGCTGTAGTTGGAAGGGGGGACAAGAAGCCTCTAAAGTCAAGCCAAAAGATCTAAAACACTCAAGTAAAAGCCCCAAAAGTCTTCAGCCTTGATCCACAGCCATTTCCCCTCCCAACCTTCTCCAACAAGCCAAGGATTGATCCCCAAATGTTGCAACCCCCATGGCCTACAATTTCAAGTGTTCCACTTCAATTTCACACCAAGTTTACTCCAATTAACCTCAATTCAATGGCCAAAATGCTAAGGAGGAAGCCCACACCACTTTCCATAATTTCCTTCACCATTTGATCCATCTTGAATGCCAAAATTCTGCCCAAAAATGTTCATCCGAATTTCCCGGTTTTAAATTGTCCAATTTTGATTTTTCACCGAAAATCCGGGCTCGCCAAAATTCTTCAAAGGATGAGTCGACGTTCCAAAAAAATCGTGACACGCCAGAATTTTCGATTTCTAAAAATTGGTTCAATTTCGTTGTTAATTTCAACCGGACGCGATTTTAGCGTGACCTAACCCACCAAGTAACTTTTCTGAATTTTTAGCGCTTTTGATCCATGGTCGATTATTTTCGATCCACATTGTGCATCTTCGACTCATAGGCGACTTTCGGTTGTTGTGAAAATATCGAGGTTTTAATTACGAGTACCGGGTACATAATCGACAGAAAAATCAGTTTAGTGACATTCGATAAGAATTTTGCAATCAGGTGGAATCACCCACACTTTAATTACATGCTTCGTCGAATCGACTTATCTCTAGTCTCTAGTCGATTTTAACAATGCCGTATTTACCCTTGCAAATTAGCACGGTCAAGCAGTCAATTTCTGATCGAATTCTCAAATCAGTCGCGTTTATATTCCTTAACGGCTTCACCTGATAGATTAGTTATCTCATAGCGATCAGCTCGAGAGAAAAACTATGGCACATCGATGAAAAGCCCAATTCATATTATCGGGACAATGTTGAAAATTAGGATGCCATAAGGGGTGTGTTAGAATATGTAAATAATAACCATGCCCTCATCTAACGATTTGACTTTTGGAATAATTTGCGGTGGTCCTACTAAATTCTCACACATAGAACACAAAGTTGGGCCCTTTTATGGATTCAATCCGATTTAATTGTGACTTCCCTACATTCTTCACTTAATTTATAAACTTCAACCTTATATTGAATTTAAGATAGTGTTAGTCGTATAAAGATTAGTTAACATATGTGCACGATTTTTCCCACCTAAATCGCTTTTTCCTAGTTGATGATTAGAATATATCGATTAAGTCACATAAATCTAATTTCAATTGTTCTTATTTATTCTTTCAACTTGTCATATATGCCTGGATTTTCTACAATGAAATATTTCCTTTATTACACATGATAATCAATTCTTTGGTGCAAAGTAATTATGTAGTTTTGTTCCTTTTCATATTCACATTGAGTGATATGAGTCACGGGTTGGTACTTCCTTGATCACAAAATAACCTGTGTAGTGCTTGGCGAGCAGAATTCACTAGGTTAGCCTTTGTTTAATAGTTAATATCACAATCCATGATTCTCCCATACTCATGAACCCTTATGAGTGAAGTTTGTGGCTATCGAGTGAAGAGTAAGTGATATGGAGAGGATGAACACAATTGGTTCTTGAGAGTGGCATTAGGACAATTGATGCTAGGAATTATAAGATAGAAGGATTATATTACTTTGGAGCTTTGAAAGCGGGATTGGCCTCCCGTACACAAACTGGTCAGAGGTGATACCGCTCTCTTGATGAGGCCATGGCAGGCCGAACTAGTTGTTGATCTTAAAGTGATCTACCATCTCTTTTGATAGACTAGAAGCCCGAACTAAGCTAGGTGTGGTGCTATCTTATATAAGGAAGCTATTCGTCCAATTGTTTTCAGGAACAACTATTGAGCAAAGGTTGGCCTAGTGAATTCCGTTTGTTAGACAATGCACGGGTTATTCTGTGGCCAAGGAACTAATGACTCATGATAGATGGAATCATAGCAAGATCCCTCCGGTAAGGGGGTTGAGTTGGAGAAAACTTGTGGTCTATCTGGTCCTATGTGGGCAAAGAGTGAATTGTCGAGGCAAAAGGGACTCGGGCAAAGGCGGCTCTTGACCTTCTAGGATGGCAATAGGGGCACAAGAAAGGTTCAATTCCTCACTGAATAGAAAAAATGTTATTGGATTAATTGGCAAGTCTTAAGGAAAGGTCTGCTACCACATTTTCAGCAAGGGAAGAAACCTCCATTAGTCTACTAGGATCAAGAAAGGTTTAGTAGGCAAAATATGGAGTTGCCAAAAAGGCGCAGTTGGCAAAAAATGCCACACTTGCCTGGAGAAGTGCATGTTACCAAAGGGGCACAAATAGTTGTGATCAAAAGAAGCTACCAATGGAGTGATTTGTTTTGTTGGGCGAGCGTTCCTATTCAATGTATGATCCAAAGTGGCACATCAATGGTTAAGGAAACACAAGGAAGTGACAGAGCAGCCCACAACAAGGGCCTTGCAGAACTAAGTGGGAGAGAATGTCACGGTTTGTGATTTTCCTATACTCATGAACCCTTGTGAGTGGAGTTTGGGGTTATTGGGTGAAGAGTGAGTGATATAGAGGGGATAATCACAATTGGTTCAAGGGAGTGGCGTTAGAATGATTGGTTGTAGGAGTTTTATGATAGATGGACAATATTACTTAAGAGTTCTGAAGGCTGGGTTGGTCGCCTGTGCACAAATTGATCAGGAGCTGATGCTGCTCTCCCAATGAGACTATGGTGGGTCGAAACCAATTGTTGAGCCTAAAGTGATATGTTGTCATGCTTGGTTAACTAGACATCTAAGTTAAGCTAGGCGTGGTACAATCTCATATAAGGAATATATTCACCATATTGTTCTCTAGAACAACTCTTAAACAAAGGTTGGCATGGTGAGTTTCACTTGCCAGGCGTCGCAAGGGTATTTTGCGACCAAGGAGCTGTCAACTTGTGTCATATGAGTATTACTTGTCTTATTTGCATAAAATTGGTTATAAATCAAAACTCTAAAGAATAGGGGAAACAAATGAGAAAAAAAGCCAGAAACTTAGAGATAGTTCTACTTTTTCTTTTCATCATTACTTGCATGTCAAGCCATGGAGGCACTTCTTTGAATCAATGAAGCCTCATTACTCCTCTTAGCCAGATCGAGATGGTCCGTATTACACAAAGAAACTAGTCCAATACACCAGACCCTCTTATCGCCTCTCATCTTCTTTCACCCTTCAGTCATATTGCATTAGGAAATTGAATCGAGACCGTATCTATACATCAAGGGTTGGGTCCCAATCGTTACCATCCCAATTCATGAGGCTACCTAAAATTTTCCGTTGATGTGGTATATATGCAAAAATTGAGTAGGACAGATTGTAATCTCTATGTAGTTCATTGTTTTCTGGAGGTAGCTCACTTTGTAAATGTACCGTTATCTAGCGTGCGCTAGTAAATCGCCAAAATAAAGTTTGTCACTTAAAAATGTAAGGAAAAAAGTATGCTTCTTTCATCTTGAACTATAGACATATTACAGTTTAGGGGCGAGACAAATAAAAAACACATAGGATCAATTTGTCATCTTCTGCAAGTTCTTTTTGTTCTCCAGTCCTATCAGCAATAAACAAATCAAAGGCTCTTGGATTTCTAAACATACCAAGTTTAAGGGAATAAGCAATAGAGGGTTATTGCATGTTCTGAGTGCTTAGTCATGTTACTGATAAGAGATTACATGACCTGTCATGCCCCGATCTTCGGGCACGCACCCATCCCTCACCTTGGTCGATTAATAGCGATGTCCCAAGATACATCGCCGACTCTTTCATTTTAATACGCATACGGAAGCATATAATAATAATCCCCAGACAATAAAGCAATAAGATAGATAAGTAGGACTAAAAACTCGAACCTAAAAACCAACACACTTATATACATATATAACAACTCAATCATATATATATACATATATAAGCCACACTAGAAAGTCGGTTTCTATTCAAACAGGTTCGACGGCAACAAGTCAATAAACAGGAGTGGAGCCTCAATCCTCATCAAGATCATACTCCGAATTATCTTCGAGGTCCTCCTTTGACTCCTCTTTAGGTTCTTTCTCAGGTTCCTCCTCAAGCTCCTCCTCCGGTTCTCCTCTAGGTACTCCTCTTCCTCAACAACCTCACATTCCTCCATACTCCAGTTGGAGTCTATTGCTGACGGCTTTGGCGAGTCAGGATCATCACCTAGCTTGGGATCTTTTGTGTCGATCATCGCTCCATCCTTGGGATCTGCAGTCCCTTCTCCAAATGCTGCCTTTAAGACGAATAGAGGCACATCATCTTCCAATACTAGACCCTCTCTTCTTCCATCATGGTAGTGATGATACCACGATCGATACTCGTGGGGCCTCAAGTCGTCCCTATCCACATCAACCCAGACGGTTGATTTTACTAAAACATATTCTAATCCTTTAGGATTGGGGTGTATCGGGAAGTGATACATTATCTCGGTGACCTCTTCGGAAATACCAAAATGCATGGGAGGACGAGGAGGTGGAGGGGCTATCATCTAGGGACCTGAAATGTTGTCCCACAACCGGGATGAGACTACGTTTTAACAAGTTCTACCCCCTAAGACTCAATTAGGAAGCCAATACACTCTAGAGGCCGCCTAAGCACATCCCGAGTCAAAGGACTTACCTTGGCCTCAATTCCTTCCTGCAATACAGTATATATCAAATATACATGAACCACATCAATTCACAGCATCATATCAAAGCATTGATCAATCGATTTAATTGATTGCATGTCATCACGACATTCCTCCGGTCGGTACATTTAGTACTATCTATAAAGTTCGACCTTAGTCTAGGACTGCTCACCCAAAGCTGAATATAGATAATATAGCTTGCCCAAAGCTGATAATATAGTATATTGTATATATGATTGCCCAAAGCTGATAATACGTGCTCACCCAAAGCTGATCATATGGTATACTATTTATATACTCGCCCAAAGCTGATAATTTAGGGCCCCCAGGCCAATATAGTATACCAATTCAGACATTTAGTCAACTTCTCATTTTTATCATACTCGATAAAAATAGCCGTGTGTGGGTACACAGTCGGCCTTAGCCAAAATATAATAATTTAATCTTTACGAATATCCCACTAGTTTCAACAATCCATTACATATTTTTGGCGCTGTAAACCGATGCCCGGTAATTTCAATCAATTATCAAAATTAATTAATTTATGAATAAAATCCTAAAATCAAAATTAAATCAATTTAGCACGATTTAGTACTCAAATAAATAAACAGATTGCACCACGATAATCAGCATAAAACTCCGATTGTTGACTATCTCAGCCTAATTTTTGGAAAATAATTAATTAATTAAATAATTACGGAAATTATTAAATACAATAAATCTAATTTAGGCTCGTAATGCCTAATTGGATTCCAAAACGGACCAAGAAAATTTTCAAGATTCGTTTAATAAATACTATGACCTATTTCATTGTTAACTACACTAACCATTTGCCTAACATGCCTTAATAAGTCTCTAATATAATTACTATAATCTAATCTATCCACCTAATTGCATTTAAATAAATTTAATCAACTCCTAAACATCTTTAGCATACTAATCAAGATTTAGTAAGCAAAACTCACTTGATTAATGAGCGGGTGAGATCAAACCGACGGGAATGTCGCAGGGGTCGACTTTCATCAAAACGGGCCTATGTTTCGAGGCTCAAAATCACCTCAAAATGGGCCTAACACCTTGTTGGAAACCCACTAAGTTTCTATTCTATTCTTGCTGAAACAGAAGGGAAACAAGCTTGGTTAACATGGGCATTGATCAAGAAAGGGTGAAAAGGCCAAACCGGGCCTTGGCAGGGGTTTACCAGCGGAGGAATGGCGAAGGACAGCTTCAGTTGAGCTCCACCAGCTGCTTGGACTGAGGATGGGATGCACAGCAGAGGCGGCTGGATGGCACATGGGTGGTGCTCGCACGGGCAGACAGCTTTCCGGCGGAGGGCGACAGCATGCAGCGTGGATGGCGGCTTCTCCTGCTGGGTTTCTGGTCTTCAAACGGTGGCAATGGAGATGGGGAAGGGGCTGTCACACAATTGAGGTTGAGGGAGAGGGAGAGGGAAGAAATGAGGTTAAGGGGCCACATGCCTTCATTTTCCACAAGTTTGTCTCCTTGAACTTGTACACCAAGCTAGGATCCCTTGGCTGCAATTAGCCACCAAGACACTTCACTTTACAACCTTGAAGTGGTCCAAAATGGTGGTGGATGGGGGAGTTACGAATTTGCAAAAATTCTCTCTTAATTGGACTTGGTTTTCCCTTCAATTCAATATCATTTGGCCCTTACAAATTCAATTGACACCTCAATCCTCCAATTGATATTTTTCCTCACCTATGGATTCATCTTGCATCCCAATTTCGCAACCAAAAATGATTCCTCCCTTTTTTCTACACAAAACGGCCTGCGATGACTTTTTCCCAAAAAGTCTCGGGTTTTAGAAAAATTCTGAGACTAAGTCGACATTCCTAGAATTTATTGTGACATGACAGAATCTTCAATTTCTAAAATTGGACTCAAATTCGCGGTTAATTTCACTCAACACGTTTTTAGCATGACCTATGCTATCGGGTAGGTTTCAGAGATTTTTAGTGTAAATGACCCATGGTCGATTTTCTTCGAGCTACAATGAACCCACTTGATGCATTGGTGACCTTCAGTTGTCGTGAAAATCTCGATGATTCAAATACAGACAAAGGGTACCAAAACGAGAGAAGAATTAGTCTAGGGCCGATCAATGAGAATTTTCCAATTTAGTGGGGTCACCCACGATTAACCATACATCTCAGTCGAAAAACCTATCTCGATTTCAAATCGATTTTATACTTTGTGCCATAATGGCCTCTAAAGATGAGCACGGTCAAGAAATCGATTCCTGGTTGAATTCTCTAGTCAATCTTCTTAAAATTCTTTAATAGCTTCCTTGAATATTCTAGTTATCTCGAAAGTGATCGGTTTTGAGAACAGCCCTATAAGGCGTCGATGAAATGCCCGATTTATTCAGAAGAAATTAGTATTAAAAATTTGGGATGTCTAATTACCTAAGTTACTTGCTGATGAAGTGGAGCATCAACACCAAAATTACACATATACCGTTTAAAAGCATAATATCTTAGTGTTTCCATGGATTCGTAATGATGTCAAGCAAAGAACAACTGGGCACCGAATGTTTTAATATGACGAATCTTTATTAGTACACGTTTTATGACATAAATCTTTCCCCAATTTACGCTAGTAAGGCCACGACTTTTAGTGGCTGAGTTCTCTGCATGTTGATCCCGAACTTGTCTTCCATGTTCATATTTTCTGGCGGGACACCATCTTTGAGCCTCCAATTAAATGAGTTAATTAGCGAACCTAGCATCAGATGTAACATTCTCGTGGCCAAAGGCAATATCGGACAAATTTGCCTACCACCACCAAATGGAACAAGCTCGAAATTTTTTCCCCGAAGATCTATGTCAGATCCTAGAAATCTCTCCGGTACAAACTGTGGCACCCCTCGACGGACCCCGAACCGTTTCGCCACGCTCGATTTCCATTCTCTTGCTTGACAAAAAGGTCTATCAATGCTAGGGTTTACATCTTTTAGATTGGTCCCCTATATGGCGGAAGCACATCCATCAACTCTCTTTCTTATATTCATAAAACGATGCACACCAACTAAACATTTATAGGTAAAAGCCGAACACTTTTATTTACTTAAACCAGATGGACATCATTCATCGGTACATCAAAATGCCGTAGTCTTCTATACTCGGCTATACTTCAAAAGATGACTGACATCACCTCCAACAGTCGTATATTTAAAGTCCGTTGATCAGTATTGGCATCCAAAAGTTCCTGCCTTTGCTATCCTCCTCCTCGTGGTCATATCCAACCACTTGATCCATCTACCGGTGGCTGTGGCAGCAGAGGTATCTTATCTAGTCTGAAATATTAATCCCCAAAAGGAGTGAGTACAACCACTCAACAGGTAAAAGATCCATCAAACTACTCAATGCATCAAATAGAACAATCATGGCATCATAGAGTACATATAGTTCATACATATCAAACATATCTCACCTTTCAGTCATGCATATTACATCAAAACAGCCATATATATGTATATAGGTCACCATGTCATGTGCATATACCACCAATGCACTTGTACATATAACATCATACAGTCATGTATACATGTCACCATACCATGTGCACATGCCACCATGCACTTATACATGTTACATCATACAGCCATGCATACATGTCACCATACCATGTGCACATACCACCGTGCACTTATACATATTACATCATACTGCCATGCATACATGTCACCATACCGTGTGCACATACCACCATGCACTTATACATATTACACCATACAGCCATGCATACAGGTCACCACACTATGCATGATTCAATTTCAGCGCTTGTTTTTCAATTGGATCGCCACATTTTTTCTTTCCCAGGACCAGTAATTGCATCACACATTTTATCGCTCGCACCCAACCTAGCATCATGAGGAATCTCTAGCACACACCTCCGGGCATCCAGCACACACACTCCGGGCATCTCGAAACTCCCGAGGACATCCGACACACACCTCCGAGCATCCGGCACACACACTCTGAGCATCTCGAAACTCCCGAGGATATCCAGCACACACCTTCAGGTATCCGGCAGACACACTCCAGGCATCTCGAAACTCCCGAGGACATCCGGCACACACCTCCGTGCATCCAGCACACACACTCCGGGCATCTCGAAACTCTCAAGGTATCGTCGGCTCACACCTCCGACGCCATCCTCATTTATCACAATTCAGGTTCACAATTGTGTCTCAATATTAACATGGCATATGATGTGATGGCAACAAGGTCAATTTCAGCTTTTGAAATTTGCACAATCTAGCTAGCACAGTTTTAGAAAACATTTTCATTAAATACCCAAATGACATTCAAAAATTATGAAATTCGAACATGTGATAGTCAAGACATAAAGGCAGATACTTCATGAAGAACACAACACCAAAATATCCCCATATAGTTCAATACAGACCACGCATCACAGCACTACTAATTCTGTCCGTTCCACTTGCACAGTTTTTGAAACATTTTTTTGGTTAAATAGGGAAATGAACTTCAAAAATTACGAAATTTGAATATTTTGTAGGCAAGACATAGTTAAAGATATTTCATGCAGAACACTTTTCCAAAACAATATCATACAAAACGGTATAGACCACGCATTACAACATTCCCAAATCCGAACGCATCAAATTGCATAGTTTTAGAAACATTTTTGATTAAATACCCAAATGACATTCAAAAATTATGAAATTAGACTATGTGATAGCCAAGACCATAATTTAAATACTTCATGCAGGCATCGAAGTCATATTCGTCCTAGGTAATTAAATATAGGCGGTTAAAACTTCTGTTTCTAGTACCGAAATTTCCAGATCCAGTCTTTCCAAAGAATAATGATTTCACCCACTTATACTTGTTTTTTTTGTCCCAAATTTGAGTATGTTATACTACAAGAAGTCCTTTACAAATTTCATATAGAGGTCAAAGCCAAAATTCAACTAAAACATCACATGCAAGTCACTAGAACATCCAAGGTTGAGCTGTTTTTCTCAAGAACAGTACACTAGACTAGAGCACCACTCTTATAACTTCAAATTTTCACATTCTATACATCCAAAATTATTATCATTCAATCACACACACACTAAGAACAGCATGTAAGAGTAGATCAAGGGATCCCACTTGCCTCTAGACCGAGCAACAGCGAGCACACAGCGGTGACAGACGGCGATGCACAGCCCCTCCTCCTTCCTTCTTCCCTTCTTCCTTTCTTCCTTTCTTCCTTCTCTTTCTCTCCTCTCTCTCTCCCTCTCTCTCACTTAAACCAGCCACCCTTTCCCCCTAATTTCCTTTCCTTGATCATTAGCCATCATCACCTTTTGCATGGGGTAACACTTGGCCATCACCATGGGACAAATGGGGGAGGCATGCAAACCGGACTCCCCCTCCTTCTTGCAACAACAGCCCTTCATGGGCTTATGGGTCAGCCATTAAGGCCCATCTTAGGCCCAACACTCTTGGGCCTAAGACCCAAGCTTAAATAAATCCAGAATTGACCCTTTTAAAAACTAACTAAATCCCTATTAAATCAAAGTACTAAATTGCAAATTAAATGGCTATACACTTGCAATCATAAATCCATAAGTTCCAATTTATAATACATATAGCCAAAGATAGAACTTTCTTTCCCAAAATTTATCCATTAAAAGCTTGACCATAAATCTCATTGCGAATCATGGATCAAAAGGCTACAAAAATACAATAACGGTGTTTCCATCTTCTATCCATGGCTCATGGCATACTTAGGGATTTTCATGAAATTCTAGGATGCCACAATTCTCCCCTCCTTAGAGAATTTCGTCCTCGAAATGGGTCATTTCCTATGTCTCTTGAAATAAGTGAGAGTACCTTTCCCTCATTTCCTTTTTTACTTTCCCATGTGGCTTCCTCCACATCATGATGTCGCCATAATATCTTAACCAATGGTATTTTCTTAGTTCGTAGGACTTGTTCCTTTCAATCCAGCACTTGCCCAGGCTCCTCAATGTATCTCACTTCCTCATCCACTTTAATAGCTTCATGATCGAGTATGTGACCGTGGTCCGCTGATACTTCCTCAGCCATGCCTATACTTTTCTGAAAGCTATTGTTATACAAAATTCTACCAAGTATAACTTTTCATCCCAACTTCCTTTAAAGTCAAGGGTGCAAGCTCTTAACATGTCCTCTAATGCTTGGATCACTCTTTTCGTTTGTCCATCCGTCCATGGATGAAAAGAAGAGCACTAAATTGGGAACTCCGTCCCTAAGGTGGTTTGAAAACTTCACCAAAGGTTGTAAGTAAATCTTGAGTCTCGATTCGATGTGATTGTTACAGAACACCATGTAAGCGTACCACTTGGCTTATACATAATTAGCAAATTTATCCATCGGATAATCTACGCGAACTGCTAGGAAATTGGTAGACTTAGTCAAGCGATCTACTATCACCTAGATAGAGTCGTGACCACTTAATGTCCTTGGTAATCCTCGCACGAAATCCATCATCACATGATCCCATTTCCATTCTGGTATATCTAACGGTTTCAATCTAACACACCATTTAGCCAAATTATTCCTATACCTTTGTCACCATCAATTCAAGCCTAGAACCATCAAAATCGACACCACCAATAACTCATTTGGTTCAGTACAACAAAGACATTCACTACGCTTTCATTGCAACATAGATTCAAGCCTAAAATATAATACCATTCATTCGGTTCAAATATCGATAGTCCACCAAGACTTATTCAATTCAAAGATCGACAATCCACCAAAATGGAACTTGTCTAGTTTCCATCAAGTATATCTTACGTCGCCCCCTAAAGGATCATCACTTGGACTAATCACTCATCAAATCCACAACTTGAACTTTCACCTTTTCACCTTGGAAAGACTATAGCCACAATTGATCATATCCACTAATTCCACCAAACCTTTTCAAACTGAGATCATTACCAAAATTAAAAGTTGACCATCATCAATTAAACCTATTATTCAGACATATAAACCACAAATAATTTCATATCTCATATGACCACTCAAACTCATGACTTCCAAGATCAATCTATACATACTAAATGCCTCCATGTAATGCATCAAGATTTCCAATGA
This sequence comes from Eucalyptus grandis, assembly GCF_016545825.1. NCBI lineage: Eukaryota > Viridiplantae > Streptophyta > Magnoliopsida > Myrtales > Myrtaceae > Eucalyptus > Eucalyptus grandis. The sequence continues at coordinate 28,790,865 of NC_052612.1, forward strand.
GATCCTCTAATAGGAAGTCACTACTTAGCTCAAATGATCATAACTTAATCCTCAAATTCATAACTTACTCTCCATAATTCACTTCTTAAGCCTTGTTTTGCAGCACTATGCTTAGATGTTGCGCATGCTCTTCAGGTCCTTTAGAATATATCGGGATATCATTAAATGAAGACAATCACAATTTGATCCAAATAAGGCTTAAATATCCTATTAATTAAATCCATGAATGCAGTTAAGGCATTCCTCAATCCAAATAGCATAACTAGGAACTCATAGTGTTCATAGCGAGTCCTAAATGCAGTCTTAAGAATGTCTTCTTTCTTAATCCTCGGTTGATGGTATCACGTCCTCAAGTCAATTTTTTTTTTTTTTGAACAGACCGAACTTCCTTGCAATTGGTCAAATAGGTCATCAATTCTAGGTAATGAGTACTTACTCTTAACAATTACATGATTCAATTGCCTATTATCGATGCACAAACGCATCAACCCGTCCTTCTTTTCCACAAACAAAAGTTCTACAAGCTTAACCATGCTTCCGCTACGCCACTCTGATAAAATTATCCTAGAAACACTGCCTTCCCAATTCAGTTCATAGTTCGGTTCATTCCTGCCCCCTTTTGCCATCCTAGAAGCCTGCTAGGAGCCGCTCCTTGTTCAGGTCCTCTGACGTCGGCGTCCACTCGCCGCCCTCATCGACCGGGTCGTTACGGTACACCAGTTTTTGCACTGTTCGAACTCAAACTACACATCCATTGGAGGGTCTCGTTTCGATAGGGACTTACTTACGAGAGATATTATCCGCTTTGGCCTATCCCATTCTTAGCCTCATGGTTTTATTTTTTAGTGCACGGGTAAGTACTATCTCAGGAGATCATTCATCCTAGTCAATTGCTTACGGAGCTAGTTCATTCTTACGATGACGTCAAAGTTATACATAACTATCACTACCAAGTCCATCTCTAGATCTCGTTTCCTTAGGGTTAACTCACTCATCTCACATGCTAACGTAGATAACAACATGTCCTTCAGTGATGTAGAAATACGAAGAGGCATATCTAAAGATTTGTTCTTATTTCTTACAATCATCTATATTTTTGGACACAAATGAATGCGTGCCACTCATATCAAATAACGCATATACCTTTTTATCCCTTTATCGAAGTCGTACCTAAGATAACATTTTCAGAAGCTTTCGCTTCCTCTTGGGTGACCGCATACACCCTTCCTTGTGCTGGTGGCCTCTGTGGATTCCTTGGTAGGTTTGGTCCAGCAGTACGTTGTTGCACTTGTCGCACCGAGCTGACATTCGGCTGCGACCCATCACGTGGACAATTTCTCTTAAAGTGTCCTATTTGCCCACATCCATTACATCTCAGTTGGCTATTACAAGGTCTTGGCCCATGTTGTCTACCACATCTCTAGCAAAAATTACCCTGGTAGGGTACTCTCCCAAAAGTCGAGCCATTCCAAGCTCTTCTAAAATTTCCAAAGTTATTCTTTTTTTTAGGTTCCCAAGGCTGACCTTGATCGGGATAAGGTCTCTTACCCCTTCGAATATCATTAAAGGTCATCTGCCTCTTAGATTTTGATTGCTCCCTCACTAACTCTTGCTCCACCAACTGTGCCTTCTCATAAATCTCATTATAATCCATTATATTCAGAGGCACTAGTTGTTTTCTAATATTAGTCCTTAATCATTTCAGGAATCTCTTAGCTTTTTCCTTACGATCCTCAATCAATCTGGGAGCATACCTAGACAGTTCAGAAAATTTTGCCTCATACTGATCCACTGTCAGCTCCCTTTGTTCCAATTGAACGAATTTAGTGATCTTCCTATCCTTAGCACAATCAGAGAAATGCTTCCTATTAAAAGCTCTAACAAACTCATCCCAGTTCACATCAATACCTGGTGGAAAAATCGTATTCCTCGAAGCTCTCCACCAAAACTTTGCATTTTCCTCCAGCTGATATTCTGCCAAAACAATTTTCTTAGCATCATTACAGTCTAACAACCAGAAAATATGTTCTATCCCATCAATGCAATGTTCCGCCTCCTCAGTCTAACATGGTATGGTCACATGTATGCATGACTATATGATGTTATATGTACAAGTGCATTGGTGGTATATGCACATGCCACCATGCACTTATACATATTACATCATACCGCCATGCATACATGTCACCATACCATGTGCACATACCACCATGCACTTATACATATTACATCATACAGCCAAGCATACATGTCACCACACTATGCATGATTCAATTTTAGCTCTTGTTTTTCAATTGGATCGCCATATTTTTTCTTTCCCGGGACTAGTAATTGCATCCCACATTTTATCGCTCGCACCCAACCTGGCATCGCGAGGAACCTTCGACACACACCTCCGGGCATCCGGCACACACACTCCGGGCATCTCGAAACTCCCGAGGACATCCGGCACACACCTCCGAGCATCTCGAAACTCCCGAGGACATCTGGCACACACCTCCGGGCATCCGGCACACACACTCCGAGCATCTAAAAAATCCCGAGGACATCTGGCACACACTTCCGAGCATCCAGCACACACACTTCAAGCATCTCGAAACTCCCGAGGACATCGGCACACACATTCTGGGCATCTCGAAACTCTCGAGGCATCGTCGGCTCACACCTCCGACGGCATCCTCATTTATCACAATTCAGGTTCACAATTGTGTCTCAATATTAACATGGCACATGATGTGATGGCAACAAGGTCAATTTCAGCTTTTGAAATTTGCACAATCCAGCTAGCATAGTTTTAGAAAGAATTTTCATTAAATACCCAAATGACATTAAAAATTATGAAATTCGAACAAGTGATAGTCAAGACATAAAGGCAGATACTTCATGAAGAACACTACACCAAAATATCCCCATATAGTTCAATACAGACCACGCATCACAGCACTACTAATTATGTCTGTTCCACTTGCACAGTTTTTGAAACATTTTTTTGGTTAAATAAGGAAATCCATTTCAAAAATTACAAAATTTGAATATGTTGTAGGCAAGACATAATTAAAGATATTTCATGCAGAACACTTTTCCAAAATAATCTCATACAAAACGGTATAGACCACGCATTGCAACATTACCAAGTCCGAACGCATCAGATTGCACAGTTTTAGAAACATTTTCGATTAAATACCCAAATGACATTAAAAAATTATGAAATTAGACTATGTGATAGCCAAGACCATAAGGTAAATAATCATGAAGCAATCAAAGTCAGATTCATCCTAGGTAATTAAATATAGGCGGTTAAAACTTCTGTTTCTAGTACCGAAATTTCCAGATCCAGTCTTTCCAAAGAATAATGATTTCACCCACTTATACTTGTTTTTTTTTTGTCCCAAATTTGAGTATGTTATACTCCAAGAAGTCCTTTACAAATTTCATATAGAGGTCAAAGCAAAAATTCAACTAGAACATCACATGCAAGTCACTAGAACATCCAAGGTCGAGCTGTTTTTCTCAAGAACAGTACACTAGACTAGAGCACCACTCTTATAACTTCAAATTTTCACATTCTATACATCTGAAATTATTACCATTCGATCACACACACTAAGCATAGCATGCAAGAGTAGATCAAGGGATCCCACTTGCCTCTAGACCGAGCAACGGCGAGCACACGGCGGCGACGGATGGCGATGCACGGCCCCTCCTCCTTCCTTCTTCCCTTCTTCCTTTCTTCCTTTCTTCCTTCTCTTTCTCTCCTCTCTTTCTCTCTCGGACGAACCCTCCTCTCTCTCTCCCTCTCTCTCGCTTAAACCAGCCACCCTTTTCCCCCTAATTTCCTTTCCTTCATCATTAGCCATCATCACCTTTTGCATGGGGTGACACTTGGCCATCACCATGGGACAAATGGGGGGAGGCATGCAAACCGGACTCCACCCCCCCTCCTTCGTGCGACAACAGCCCTTCATGGGCTTATGGGCAGGCCATTAAGGCCCATCTTAGGCCCAACACTCTTGGGCCTAAGACCCAAGCTTCAATAAATCTAGAATTGACCATTTTAAAAACTAACTAAATCCCTATTAAGTCAAAGTACTAAATTGCAAATTAAATGGCTATACACTTGCAATCATAAATCCATAAGTTCCAATTTATAATATATATGGCTAAAGATAGAACTTTCTTTCCCAAAATTTATCCATTAAAAGCTTGGCCATAATTCTCATTGCGAATCATGGATCAAAAGGCTACAAAAATACAATAACGGTGTTTCCATAATCTATCCATGGCTCATGGCATACTTAGGGATTTTCATGAAATTCTAGGATGCCACACAATCTCATTTGGATTGACCCAAATGCTAGGATCTCTTCCTATAGCCCATGCGTTGATAAGAACTTGTGTACCATTTGGAATGGTGAAACCGCCTATTTGTGTGTCGGCTTCAGACTTGCGTGGTAGAAGAAGTGGAAATGGTGGGTGAAGTCGGAAAGTTTCTTTTATGATAGCTTGTCATACGGAAAGCGAGGTACATCGACTTCCTCCATTTGGTTACCTTTACCAATGACTTTATGGAGCTCAGTTTGGGCTTTTGATAGCTTCTCTGAGTTGCAAAGCAGCTCAGCCATTGCCCACTCTAGAGTACTTGAAGTGGTTTCGGTACGGGCAACAAAAAAAATCCTGTGGTGATCATTGCAACAGAGATAAGAGCATGATAAGTACTTACGACGGAAAGATTTAGATTCATCTTTTGCATCAAAAGAAGTGAAACCAAGTTGAAATAGAGCAAAGATTCAAAGCTTTCACTCAAGCCTAACTTTTTGTCATGATTAGCCCTTAAAATTCCTCAAAAAAGTGCCCTTGGTTCTATACAGACAGGCTGCTTTCAATCGGGTCATTCGTGCCCTTGTTACGGGTGCAGAGATTCAAAGCTTCGAAAACTAAGATTTCCGATTAAAAAGGAAAGTTGTTTTGGTAAAATCTAAGATTAATAAATTTTGCATTTTTTGAATAACTGGACTAAAAGCAAAGAGGTCATTTAACGCTAGAATTCTTGTAGTTCATAGATATTTGTGTTTTCCTCGTTTTACAGGAGTAAACGGATCGATTCAAAAGGTGGTTAATACGAATCTCCACTATTAAAGTGTTGGACCGCAGACAAATAAAGGATGTGTTACTGGTAGATCCAAAGCAAGCAGGGACCAGTTCCTCTTACTCATGAGCCTCACTGCTGCAGCCTGCCTGCAAAGATTCACAGTAGTGGCGGTGCTAGAATATATGTCTCAAGTTTGAATCCATGCACAAGACCTGATCCGCATTGAAGGATATAGACCCGATTTCGGAATTTGTGACAGAGGCATCAAAGTTGGTCAGAATATCTTCACCAACTATGTGAGGAAAGAAATCCCAAAATGTCTTTCCTTGTGGTTCCTTTTCGTGTTTTAGGATTTGGCCACACATTGCAGCTCTCATTTGGCCACGCATTGGAGCTTCCTTTTCAACTGAAATTGGAGTTGGTGAGACGCGAGAGAAGATGACGAAAAAGCATTTGGGTGGTTCTCATTCGACTCATTCTGTTAACTACACAATGATGGCTCCCACGTCACTAGTCAGGTTCTCTAGCTGCAAGGAGAGCTCCCTTTTCATAATTGCAACAAGAGAGGAGCTCAGTATAAGAAAGTACAAAAGCGAAAGAGTAGCTCTGGGTTCTTAGCCGCGACAAGAGCTCTCAGGACACGGTGATTTTTGAATGGAGAATCCTACATCCAACAGAGACATATTTTCGCGAGGCTAAACAATGTGGGTTGAGGGTAACGTAGGAGTGCAAAACATTTGAGTGTACAAGCGACTACAACCTTGTAACTCTCCTATTAATGACTTATTCGTGGTTTGTTCTGCTCGTAGAGTAGGCTTCAATATTCGAATAGAATTACGTAAATCTCTCGTGTTTTGTATTACTTCTCGTCAATTTGTTTTGTAATTTTGTTCACTTGCGTTTGACTTAAATCATAAAACCATTATCTTCCGCACATTTTTCTCAGCAAGCAGCTTTTGGGTAAACTAAAAGCCAGCGAACTAAAATTAGTAACAGATATAGAATTTCTAGTCAGGATTCAGGAGATCTTTTTCCTTGGGGCTGTAAACAAGGTGAACAAAAATCAGCTGACGTGTATGGTTTATTGGTGGGGTTACTATTCCTAGTTTGGTTAATCTAAAGAGAAGAATCTATGCCCTTTTTAGCCACTTAGCTCATGTTGTGGTTCATACTTGCCCTCCTTCAAAGGCCAGCGACGGCCGACAGGGCTTAATCAGTGAATAAAAAAGATATCAATAAAATTTGTTTTAAAGAAATTGTCCACTTCAGCATTTCTTAGCCAAAATTGGTTGAAATGACTAAATTGGCAATTTGTCAAAAAATTTAGATTAAATTGGTATAATTCAAAGTTTAACCGAATATTCGGTCTCCGTTTAAAACCTTCTTTAAAATATGTAGGGGATTGCAAATTTCAACAGTTTTAAACCATTTATTTTGTAATGGCTTTAATGAAAAGTATGAACGCGATCGATTTGTAATGACTTTGTAACATTTGATTTCATTTATTTCTTTGATAACCCTCTCCTGTATTTGTCTATAAAGAGAATTTACAAATCATAATAAAAATTTACCAAATTAAGAAATTCTCTTTTTTATTTCCACCTGTTAGCTGATTTTTACGTATAATGTTGTTGTTCTTGTTTCCTCTATTTGGAGTATAGAGGAAAATCTATTGTATTTTGAGAAGATAGCTGCTAGAGCCTTACAAACTGAATTTGTACTTTGAATGATAGAATTATCTTTAAGAACAATGCTTACACGCCTCAAATATTTGTTCTTATACTTCACATTCTCCAACACTTTTCTACAACATTTCGTACACAATAGGAATACTAATAATTATGATTGCTTCATTCCTTTTACTTGCGAAAATTATATACATGTTATTGTCATCATGTTAAGACTATTGCATTATTACTTGAGGTGGTTTCTTCACTTGCAATTTATTTCTCCTTTTTAGCTTAGTTTGTTTACCAAGGAAAATTATTCAAAAAATCCTAAACATATTGTATTTTTGTCAATTAAGTCATAAACATTTTAATTTTACTAATTAATTTCTAAACTTTTTGACAATCCGTTCAACCAATTTTGATTATAAATTACTAATGTGGACTTTGGCCATTTTATGTGGTATGGCCGGCACTAATGTGTATAGTTTTAATAATATTGCAATTTTTTTTGAATTTTTTATCTTATTTTTTTCTTTCATTTTGTTGACTTTTTCTTTTTGTTTTTTTGATTGAGGGTCGTGACCACACACAGTGTTGGAGAGGGTCGACGGCCCTTGCCTATGGCCAGTGAGGGTTGGTTGGCAACTCTTGTTGGCCATAGTCAAGGTGGCCAATCGACCCTTGCTAGCCTTAGCCTAAAATACCAAGAAAAAAAAAGGAAAGGAAAGAAAAAAATTTAAAAGCCAAACAAATAATAAAAATACTATAAAAAAACATCTACGTTAATAGCGGCCATGCCACGTGGGACGCTTGGTGTCCGCATCGACAACTCCCACCCAAAATTGGCCGATGGACTTAATTGGTATATCGATTAAATGTTTAAGACCGAATTGACAAAATTGAAAGGTTATGACTGAATTGATAAAAGTACAATATTTTTCTTTTATTTGCCTCAATGCGGTTCACTTTTCTTTAACTAATATTATCGTTAACTATAAGTCTTTTGACTTGATTTGTGAAACAAAAATACGCAATATCCAAGGCACATTATACATTACTTGAGCTTTGACCCCCAAAGTTGGTTTGAATAGGAGACATGGTTTTAACTCGAAATTTTAGATTCCTTCCACGTTTGATCTAATTTCGCATTATGTATGCTGAAGTACTATACTGTATCATAAATCATTTTCACACACGAGGATGATAACGAGAGAAGGACACTGTGCATAAAATTGTGTAAAGTCAATGGTTGGGTGGTTTCATGACATAAAAATCATGTCAAGGACATTTTACACGAGTAATAAGCACCACAAAGTACTTGGAATTTTTCATTTTATTTTGCCAAACTCGTGAATTTTGACATTAGGCCCACAATTCTACATGATATTTTTCTGAGTCTTGGGTTGACTTGCATCATAGGTGGGTTCGTTGCACCAAATCATCGATCCGTCACGTCACTTTTATAGTCTAGGATAGGCGCAATAAAAGTAACATGAGTACCTTATGACAATAGTTGAAGTAGCAATGTGAACGTTGCATTCAACGTGCAACTTATTTTATTTAATTACCTAACAAATCCTTCTGGTGCACGTCACTAGGGAAGATCTACCATATGGATTACATTAACCATGAAAGTAATGTAAGCATTTTGTGACACTAATCAAAATCGCAACATGTTGGGAGAACTGGGCAACAAATCATCAAGAGTTAAACCCAATCTCAGATCAATATCTTCCCCAAAACTAAGCCAACCAAAATCGACTTAACCCAGCAACAATCAGCATTATTTCTCAACAATACAACCTCAAAATAAGTAAATACAATGTTGAAATGATAATGAGACCAAGCCAACATCAACACTAAGATTTTACGTGGAAAACCAATATGGGAAAAACCATGGACTGCCCAAAAACTTTCGCTAATCACGAAGAATAGTAGGATACACAAATGTTCTTCTCTAATCAAGTAGTAGAGTCTCAACATCAATAATACAATAGCATTTCCATCACCATGGAGGTGGATTAACACATATGGAGCAAGAAAACTCTAATCGCAATTGGAGAATTGAAGAAGGATCTCAACGAATGAAATTGATCAACTCGTAACCCTCAATCTCACAACCAACATATTGAAATTTGAGCCGATTTTGATAACATTTGGTTTTTGAATCAAGACCACAAAGCCGCCCCCCCCCCTTTTTCTTCTCTTGTCATCTCTTGGTAAAGAATTCTCTCTTTCTCCTCTCTTCTTCAATCCATGAGCAAGCAGCCCCTGTCAAGCCCCAATCCTCCAAGCACGTGCCCATCCCTCAGCGGTCGATTAAATAGTGATGTTCTAGGACGCATCGCTGACCCATTCATTTTAATGTGCACGCGGAAGTGAATAATTAAATCCCTAGACAACAACAAGATGGGATAGAAAAGCAGGCAACAATTCACTACCAAAACAAGCCTTTTATAAACACATAGGTTTATATACAATACCAAGCTGTTTACAAAAATATCAACTCAACAAAAAGGGAACTATCCTATGACCCACTAGTTAGACATGTTCGCCAATTCTCCGGTCTCCACCTTCCCAGACTCCGGGACTTCAGGTCCTTTATAACTGTCATCTAGGGACCTGAAAATGATATCCCATAACGGGGTGAGATGACATCTCAGCAAGTTCGCTCTCTAAGTCCCGACTGGGAAGAAAATATGCCCCAAAAGCTGCCTAAGCACAAGCACAAGTTAGAAGCCTTATTTTTGCCTCCGTTTCTTCCTACAAGTTAGTACAATTTGCATATTCAACCAATTATTTCAATAATTGAAATCATTTAATCCGATCAAGCCATCGATCAATCGAACCAGTTGATTCCATGTCATCAAGAAGATCACTTGGTTAATACATTCAATACTATCTATAAAGTTTGATCACATCAAGGACTGCTAACCCTAAGCTGAAGATAGATAGTATAGCTCGCTCTAAGCTGATAAAGTATACTGCTCACTCTAAGCTAACATATCAAAGCCCTCAAGCTGATATAGTATACTGATAATGCTCACCAGAAGTTGCTAAGGTATACTGCTTACTTTAAGTTGACATATCAAAGCCCTAAGGCTAATATGGTATACTCATGATGCTCACTCTAAGCTGATAAAGTATACTGCTCACGCTAAGCTAACATATCAAAGCCCATAGGCTAATATAGTATATTATTGTCACCATCTAAGAATGCCACCATTTTTATCATTCCTCATAAAAATAATCATGCATGGGTACACGGTTGGCCTTAGTCAAAATACAATATTTTCCTTTTTGAAAATCCCACTAATTTCAGTGATCCATAAACACATTTTTGGCATTGTAAACCGATGCTTGTTATTTTCTAATTAAATATAGAAATTACTAAATTTTGGGATAAATTCCCAAAATTACAAATCACACTAAATTTGCACAATCCAAAGCACTCAATTAAATGAACCAATCATATCATTGCAATTAGCACGAAATTCCGATCACCGATTATCCTAGTCTAATTTTTGAAAATTAATAATTAATTAAATAATTACAAAAATTAATTAATAAATACCAATAAATAGAAAAATGCACACTTAGGTTGGAAAAACCTAATTAAATACCAAAACGGGCCTGAAAAAATTTCGAACCTATTTAAATAAATACTACGACTTATCTACTTGCTAATTACACTACTCTAACCACCTAACATGCAATATCAAACGATTAAATTGCTAACCCATTCTAACTAACCACATAAACCATACTTAGCCTAAACTAATCAACTCTTAAGTATAATTAACTCCATAAATGGGGATTAGTGAGTAAACTCACAAGACTAGCAATCCAACGGGACCACGGCGATGGCGAGGTGGAGAGGAGCGATAAACTCCAAAGCGGTGGCACTTTTTGAGGCCGGGAAGGCTTGGAAATAGGCCTCGAAGCCCACAACCTCCTGCTAGGTTTTGGTTTTATTCTTAGACCGAAATGGCTGGGCTGAGCAACCAAATGGGCTGGAAACGACACAAGAGGTTGGCGAACGGTTGCAGTGGCTAAGGCGGAGGCGGACGGTGGCTCTGGAGACTTAGACGACGACGAACGTGCTAATAGTGAGACGAGCGCAGGACTAGCAACGGATGGTTGGACGTGAGTGGGACGAGCAGTGGCGTGCGGGGCACGATGGCAACGCGGTGGGGCTCTAGCGGTTCAACGAGCTGCTTGACGGTTTGGGGAGGAGGGAAGCTCGATTTCTCTGCAAATTCTAAAGCTCCTCTTCTTTGGAAATGGAGAAGCCGACCAAGGGGAAGAAGAAAGGGACAGCTCCTTTGGAGGGGGCCACCTTGGCTCGATCCTCATCCCTTTGTCCCCTTGACCATACCCCACCACTTGGCTGGATTCCTCAGCAATTTTCTAGGTCCTTAGCTTGCTTAGGAAGTCTTGGAGGTGGTCCAAGAGTTGAGGCATGGGGGGCTACGAATTTTGAAGGGTCTTCATCTAAATTGAACCAAATTTCCACTTGAATTAAATCAATTCGGCTCCCATAAATTCCACCATCAAGTCCTCGATCAAATTGACATTTTTCCTCACCAATAGAACCTACTTGCATCCCAATTTTGCAATAAAAACAATCTTTTGAATTTTCGGACAAAAATGACCCTATTTTGACTTTTCGCCGAAAATCTTGGTTTGTAGAAAAATCTTCGGAGGATGAGTCGACGTTCCTAAAATGACTCGTGACATGACAAAACTTTCAATTTCTGAAATCAGATTCAAATTCGCAATTAATTTCAATCTAGTGCGATTTTAGCATGACCTAGTTTACCGGGTAGCTTTAAAAAAAAAAATAGTGCAAATGACCCATGGTCGATTTTCTTCAAGCCACAATGAACTTCTTCAACACATTGGCGACTCTCGGTGGTCATGAAATTCTCAAGGTTTCGAACGTAGACACAGGGTACCAAAACGACAGAAAAATCAATCTAGTACCGATCGACGAGAATTTTGCAATTTGATGGAATCACCCATGTTTAGCCACACATCTCAGTCGAACCGACCTATCTTTTAATCCTTAATTGATTTTTAATTATGCCATAATGATCTCTGCAGATGAGCACGGTCGAGTAGTCGATTCCCGATCGAATTCTCAAATCTATTGCATTAAAATCTCTTAAAGACTTCCCCAGATAGTCTAGTTATCTCAGGAGTGATTAACTCTGAGAAGAGCACTATAGGTGCGTTGATGAAAGGCCTGATGTATTCTATTGAAAACATAATGGAAAATCTTAGGGTGTCACAACTCCGCTTTCATTTATTCTTTTTGCTTTTTTTACTCTTCTTTTTGTTTTGTTCATGTGTTAACTGTGCCCCATATAGGCGGATCCAACCAACAAATCACCACATTCACCTTACATGGGAAGTTCCATCATGCCTACTTTGTTTCTACAAGAGTCAAGTTTCATTATGGATAAAGTTTGGTCGTCATATCGAATCCATTCTTATTGTGTTGACTTTCCTAAGTAGGAAGAGTTTCTTTTTAATTTCTCTTGGATCCAATGACAATTCACATCAATATGCTTCGATCTTGAATATAACATTGCATTTTTGCTAAGATAGATAGCACTCATGCTATTACAATACATAACAACCTTGTCTTGCTTCAACGCTAGCTCACGTAGAAATTTTTAGATCCACAAGAGTTCATTTCCTCCTTTGGTGATAGTGAATACTTTGCTTTAGATGTAGACAAAACAACACTTTTTTGCAATTTTGATTGCAATTGGTATAGTTTGCATATGAGTAGCCACACAACTAAAACTTTCCATTGCCATAACACAAGCAGAATCTGGAAGTATCTCTAAGATACCTCAAAATCCATTTAATAGTAGCCTAATACTCTTTACTTGGATTTGGGAGAAACCTGCTCACAATAGTAATTGTATGAGCACTATCTGGTCTTGTACAAATCATGACATACATCAAATTACCCATAGCTAATGTATAATGAATTTTCATCATCTCTTTCTTCTCTTTATCACTTGTAGGATACCTTTACTACTCAACTTGAAATGGCCAGCAAGTAAAGTATTTATAGGTTTACAATTGCTCCCGTAGAATCTTTCAAAATAAGGTGATGAAAACGAAAACAACACATTAATGTTTGAATGTACTTCTCTTGAGATAATCAAAATTTCCCGTTTTTCCTTTCACGAGTAATTCTCATACCTAAAGTTTCTTAGTCAGTCCCAAATCTTTCATTGAAAAACTATACTCAATTCTTTTTTTATTTCTTGATTTTCTTGGCATCATGCCCAAGATCAACATATCATCCACATAGAGTAAAATTATTATCTAAGAATCTATTTATAAAGACACAAGAATCATAGTTGGTCTTACCGTATCCTTGATCTTTCATAAATAATTTAAACTTCATGTACCATTATTTTGGTGCTTGCTTGACACCATATAAGCTTTACCTCAATCTACATACAATATGCTCATTCCCTTCAAATATAAACTCTTTTATTGCTCCATATATATTTCTTCGTTTAAGTGGACAAAGAAAAGACTATCTTTACATCAAGTTATTTGATTTCTAAATCCAAACTAGTTCCAACCCAAGAACAACTCGAATATAAGACATTTTAACAACTGGTAAAATGATCTCTTTAAAGCCAATTCCTTTCTTTTGATGAAAGCCCCTCACAATAGACCTCGCCTTGAATCAAGGTTGCAAATTGTTTTCTTCCATCTTTAACTTGCACACCCACTTATTTTTTAGTGTTCTTTTATTTTAGGCAACTTTATCAATTCAAATATGTGATTCTTATGGAAGGATTTAAGCTCCTTTTGCATGACTTCATGTCACTCATTTTTTGATCACACGATATAGCCTTGTCATAAATTTCTAACTCTATTGCATTGGATAGTAATACACACTCTGTGACTAATATCTCTATGAATGTTTACTTACTATTGTTGTTACACCCCGAACCCTGGGCAAGCGCACATCCCTTGGCGGTCGATTAAAAATGCGATGTCTCAAGACGCATCGCCGACCCATTATTTTTATCTTTCAATTAAGCACATTCGAAAACGAATTAAATAAATACCCGGCCAACAAACAAACATAGGGATAGTAAAACACGGCAAACATTGCCAAAATTAACTTATTTATTTATTCACTGTTAACTCTAGGAAATTTAATACTTACAAGCCTTTCCATGGCCACTTCCTATCAACCCTCTCAAAAACCTTCAAGGACTAAGGTTCAACCTAAACTTCACTAGCGACAAGGCCAGCCAAAAGGTGTCGCATCTTGCACCCATCACATCCGAAATCAGCAGATCTCCACGCTATGGCTCTGAAAAATGTTAATCACGACGGGATGAATTAAAATCTTAGCGAGTCAACAACCTAAACCCCAATTAGGACGCAAATTCACCTCAAAGGCGGTCCTAAACACGCACCATACAAAACTCACCTCGCCTAGGCATGTCCTTGCATGTTAGCGCATCATATATGCCATTATAAATATCACAAGCGCAATTAATAATTGGAACACATCATTCTCATCCTTTAAACAATCATATGGGTCTTGATTATATGGTAAACCATTATGACACGTCACATACCGTGCCATACAATTTTTCCCCATAATCAAGTGCAATAGCACAACCATTCAGTTGTGTTTCGATTATTACGACTTATCGGCCATGGCCAACTTGAAAGTCGGTGGTCATCTGGCGTAACTGGGCATTGTCCTGCCCCATCGGGCAAGACATCATCCCACGTACTCATACGCCTCAGGACAACATTCCATAAAAGAGCATCGATTCAGCTTCAACCGTGACTTGGCATCCTGTTGATGTGGGGGCTTCCGAACTTAATCTGGCATCATCCCGCATATTCATATGCATCAGGATGGGTTCATTACCCCGCATATTCATACGCATCAAGGTATTTAGGTGATCACACGAGCATACCATCACTCAAGTCCATTGTTATCTTCCTCATTAGCCAAGAACACCAAAATCCCTTTTCAAATAATAAACCTTGCAACTCTTTTTTTTTTTTTTTTTTTTTTGAAAACTTTCAGAAATAAATTCATACGGAGTCACGTATTTGAAATCAACCCACCAAACTTTGCACACATCTAGTCTGAAACCTCACGGTTTATTGAGCATGTAAAACTTGGCGTCCAAACCCGACACCATATTTCTTTTCTATTTTTTTGTCCAACCACCCTTTTTGGAAACAATCTTTAGTAACTCCTTTTTTTCTTTTCTTTAAAACTTTTGGAAAGAAATTTGTAGGTACTCTCGTACTCAAAATTAATCCATCAAACTTTGCACACACCTAGATTAAAACCTCATTGTTTTGTTGAGCAAATAAGTTTTGGTGTCCAAACCCGACACCTCATTGTTTTTCTATTTCATTGCTCATAAGGCCAACTTTTGCAATAAAAATCAGAACCAACATAGAGCAATCAATCTCAGAATATCACACATAAGTTCTCACCATGCCAAACATTAATCAAATCACATAATATGCATTTCCCAACAAGCAAGACACCAAGAACAACCACAAAATCACAACCGGCCCTTACCGGTAGAATTTGGGTTCACTCGCATGTCTACAAGATTAATTCTAGAAATATAACCAAACGAGTTCAGAAAATTCCCAAATTCAAATATGTTATAAAGGACACTTAAACAAACACTTTTCATGAAGACACCACCTTGACTCAGATCTTTCTAGAATAAGAGCAGTAATTCACCCAAATTGTTACAATAACTGTGTCCATGTTCAGAAATTTTGTTTTAGTTTGGTTTAAGGTCCAAAACTTGTCCGTTTGTTCTAAAATTTAGTTATGCAAAACTTCAAGATGTGAGGAAAAACTTTGGTGAAGCAAATATTTCGAAAATCAAACCCTAAGAGTTGATAAAAATCATTTAAATACCGAAAGGTCACTGGTTCTAGTACAAACCGAGATTATGCCTTGCTCATGACAAAGTTGAAATCTCATTCCTTTAAATCCCAAAAATCTTGAGTAAAATATATGTCATAAATAAAGATGTTTAGAATATTTTTTAAGAGGGAAGCAACCTTAAAATTGTAGCATATTTTAACCTACGAAAATAGCAAACTGCGAGTGTCCAGTAAATAGATCTGAAGTTAAACTAATCCAACTTAATTAACACTAATCCTTCTTAGCACTAATCTAACCATGATTAGCACTAATCTAAATATCCCTTAAGCACAAATAACAACCTAATCTAGATTAGGGAGTTAACTCACCGGATTTAAACGGTGGCGGGCTCACGGCGACGACAACGCGATAATGGTGAAAACTCGAGACAATCGTGTCTCAAATAGAGCTCAACCGACGGCCGTGATGGCCCTACCAGCTCACGACCAAGAGGAGCTGGTTCCGGCTTGGGCTGGTCCTTCTTGTGGCGTGAAGATGGGCAGCTCAGTGAAGGTAGCTGGACGGTGGAGCTGAAGCCACTGGTGGTTGCTGGCTGAGGTGGTGAAGCTGCAGCTATCTTGGCTACTCGGTGGTGAGGTGATGGAGTGAGCTGGTAGCTAGTTGGTGGCTGTGGCGTGAGGGGAAGTAGAGCTGGACAGTGACGACACGAGTGGATGGTGCTGCAGCTGTGGCGTGGAGGTGGTGGTGATGGCATGAAGGGAAGTGGACGGTGTGAAGGTGGAATGAGGATGGATGAGGATTGGCGGCAGAAGGAAGGAGATGCAGAAAGGTCGGGGAGAAAGGAACGTGGGCCGAGGAAAAGGAATCAGTAGAAGGAAGGGGGGAAGCTTTCACGTGTGAGAGAGAGGGGGGGAGAGAGAAAGAAAAAGGGAAAAACAAAGAAGTCCATGGTTTAACCAATGAGAAGCTTGGGAGAAATATCTTCTCATCATCACCAAATCACAAAAGTCCTCATGCCACAAAGTCCATTGCTCTACCAAATTAGGAATTTGCTCTAATTTCTTCAAACATAAGCCAAAATAGGGTGGAAAAACCTTATTTTTCAACCATCCGAATTTCCCTTTTTAATTTTTTTTTGTCCGAAATTCATTTTTCCTTACAATTTCAGACTTGAAGAAAATTTGCCGAAAGGTGAGACGACATCTTATAAATGAATCATGACACGCTCAAACGTCCAATTCTTGAAACCGAATTTAATTACATGGTTAAAATTGACCGACCGCGACTTTAGTACGACCTAACCTATCGGGTAGCTTTTAGGGATTTTAGCGCGTTTGACCCGTGGTCAATAATTGTCAATCCACGTTTGTGTATCTTCGAATTGTAGACGACTCTCGGTTGTCATAAAATCATGAGGTTTCAATTACGTGTTTTGAGTATAATATCGATAGAAAATCGGTTTACTGATGTTCGACACGAATATCGCAATTGTGCGGAATCACCAACAATTCGACTACATGATTCCATCAAATCAACCTATATTTGTTTGCTAATCGATTTATAACAGCATCGTATTGATTTTTGTCGATTAATATGGTTGAGTGTTCGATTTCTGATCGAATTCTCCAATCTATCGTGTTTATATTCCTTAACGGCCTCACCTAATAGATTAGTTAACTCGAGAGTGATCAGTTTCGAGTAAATTAACCATAAGCACATCGACGAACCAACCATTTCATATATTCGAAACAGGGTCAAATTTTGAGATGTCACAGTTGTAGATTTTCTAACTTGAGGTAGGACATTGGCTTATTTTTAAGTGTTCTTGCTCAATTGGCTCCATTGGCTCGGTGGGTTGTTCTTGGTCAATTGTTTCACCTGTCTCAACTGAAGAATTAACATTTTGTGAAGATTTGCTATCTTCATCATTCCCATATACTTCTTCCTCATGATTTCCACCTAATACCTTGGAGGATTTGGGCTAAAACTCATGGATTGTTGAACTACAATCTTTGGCCAACTTGACTTATCAATGTCTTGGTTTGATGTCTAAAGAATACTGCAACTTGGCTTCTAAGACTTTCTTTACAGTTGGATCCTATAACATGAAGCCAAACTCTTCATAAGATACATTTCTTAGACTTGTCATCAGGGTTGGAACATGCATGGATGCATGACAACTAAACACTTTTAGATGATTGTACGAAATATCTTTCCCACTCCAAACTCTTTGCGAAACATCCCTTTCAAGAAAAAATGATGGGAAAAGATTTATCAAGTCCACTCTTACTCTCATTGCTTCATCTCATAATGATTTTAGTAACCTCGCATGAGAAAGCCTACACTGAATTAAATAATTAATTATTTAGTTCATTTTCTCCACCACTCTATTTTGTGGTGGTGTTTTCAAAACTGTCTTCTCAAGCTTGAAACCGTGATCTCTACAATAATGTTCAAATAAGTCTCTATATTCGCCACTATTGTCAAGTCGAACACATTTCAATTTTTTCCCAATTTCTCTTTCTGCATTAACATGAAATTGGTTAAAAGCAACAAGCATCTGGTCTTTAAATTTCAAAGTAATAGCCCATATTTTTCTAGAGCAATTATCAATAAATATTTCAAAGTATAATGTACCAGTAAGTGATCTAGCATCCATGTAACAAACAACAGTGTGAACTAAATCAAATACATCTAATGTTGTGTGTGGAGAGGAACTATGGATGATAATCTTTGTTGCTCACCTATTAGATAGTGAGTACATTCCTTGATATTTCTCTCATTTAATGGTAGAAAATTTTTTTCTAGCAAGAATTTCAACCACCTTCTCATAAAGATGATCGAGTTTCATAAGTTATAGGTTAACTAAGGAGTCCTTCACTGCATTTACCTTTACTCCCATCAACTTAGCTTGCATGGTGTAGAGAGTGCATGTCTTCTTACCCTTAGCCATTATCATGAAACCTTTGGTCAATTTCCATTAGCTATTACCAAAGAAATTGCAATAACCATCATCATCTAAGGCACCAATGGAGATCAAGTGAAGTCGAATGCTCTGAACATGTCTTACATTTTTCAAAAGCAATATACATCTAATACCGGTTTCCAAATAAACATTTCCTATCCTAATAAGCTTGGAGACACTACTGTTTTTCATCCTAACACAATGAAATCATCGCTGCAATACGAAGTGAAGTAGTCATGCTGTGACATCACATGAATTATAGTTGCAAAATCAACGACCCAGCTACAACCTTGCCAAGTAAGATTCACACAAGTGTCATCACATATGAACATAGTCTTTTCTTTATTTCAATATCCATTTCTATCATGGGATTTATCTCTCTTTGGCAACTAGTACTATTTGGCATAATGTCCTATTTTACCACAATCATAACATTTAACACTCCTTGGTGTTAATTTCGACCTTCCTCTTGGCATGCCTATATCATCATTAATTTGTAATTTTTTCTATTGACTTCTCGCCCAGTTTTCTATGACCAAAACCTTCGTTTTATAAGTATAATTCAAGCATTTTCGCACTGTTTCTTCATAGAACAAGTTTTCTTTAATCATGCTCATAGAAGACACACCAAAAGGAGTCCGATTGTTTAATGCCACAACCAAAGCATCCCAACTTTTTGGAAGAGTACCAAGCAATAGACATGGTTGTAATTCATCACTTAGGTCAATCTCAAGATTTTGTTGATTAACTTACAACATCTTGAATATCCCTAAATATTCTGACATGCTAATCCTTTCTTTGTATCTCAAATTCACAAGTCTTTTAACTAAAAAAAGCTTTATTCTATGAGATCTCCTCTCATAGAGATCTTGTAATTTTTTTCCACAAAATATTGGCTTTTGTTTCTTGGGCAACACGATCATCAATTCATTGTTGAATAAACCCAATCATTTTCTCATTCATTTGCCCCAATTCTTTGTCTTCCTTGTCTCCTTTAACCTTATCACCATCAATAGGATCATGCAAATCTTTAAAATATGAAATGTCTCCCATCCAAGGCTAATTCAAGGCATTTAATTTAAACATGTCCTACCCACTATCACGCAAGAGAAGTTATAGTACCCAAGCATGCCTCGCAAGAGTATGGTGACTCTGATTGAGCAACCCTAGCCTCACTTAAAAAAATTGGAGCAAAATTCAATTTTGATCTTCAAGAACTCTAATTGAACCAAAACCCTAATACTTCACATTGGGGCAAATCATCCCATCAAATTTGCAATGGGCAGTAGAAGCAACAGAAGTGGCTCACGGCTCCATCAACAAGCGAATATGAAAGTCATATTTTTGCTATTGTAGCTTGCGAAGTCCAACAAGAATAGTTTAGACAAAAAGGGTTTGGGCTACTGGCGAAAGAGGATAACTGTGCCATCCCGATTTTCCAATTCTATTTTCAATAAATTGAGACGGGTATTTTGTTGGCACGCATATAGTTCTTTTCCTTGAGTCGGCCACTCATGTGAAAACTAGTCTATTAGGTGAAGTCTGTTAAGAAATTCTAATGCATCGGACTCGAGAATTTGACCCGGAAGCGATCTTTCAACCGAGCTAATCTGCAAGGGTCATTACAGCACAATTAAAAATCGATTAGAGATCGGAGATAGGTCGACTCGACAGAGGCATGTGATCAGGTGTGGGAGATTCCACCAGATCACACAATTCTTGTCGATCGGCACTGGACCGACTTTTCAGTCGATTGGGTACCCTATGTTTGTGTGGCATCCCAAAATTCTTAACGACCTCTAGTTACATTAAAGTCTATGAATAGGTGATGGAAGTACCATCAAGTTATTTTATGGCCATTTAATCCATAATTTGCAATAAGATATATGGTCAAGCTTTTAAGGGATAATTATGTGATAGGAAAGAAAATTCTATCATTGGCCATGTGCATCATAAATTGGAATTTATGGATTTGTGACTATAAGTTTAATGGCCTTATTATTTATGCAATTAGATATTTATTTAAATGATGATTAAGATATATTATAAAAATAAAATAAAATAAACTTGAGCCATTTAAGTTTGGACCTAGGGCCCAAGTGAGATGGGCCTAAAGTGGGCCATAAGCCCGGCCCATTGTCACGCATGGAGGGGAAGGAGGAGCCGCATGGCTTCCTCCAAGTGTCTTCAACAAGGAGACACTTGTCTCCTTCTTAGGGACAAGTGTCCCCCATGCAAAGAAGGGGTGCATGCAATATAAATACAACCAAAAAGGAAGAGAGAGAGAGAGAGGAGAGAAAGAGAGGAAGAGAGGAAGAGAGAAAGGAAGGAGCTCGCCCGTCACCGCCCACACGCCGTTCGTCCGTCGCCGGTGTGCCGTTCGTGTGTCGCTGTCTGCTTGATCTTTGAGGCAAGTTGGGACTGATTTCCACCCTTGCATGTGTGCCTTGCATGTATGATTTGTTTGTGGTAGGTTTCGGATCATAGGGAAGGCAAAAATCGGAGCTAGAATGTGGCTGTTCTTGACTTTGCATGCTGATTTCGTGAGATCCGCCTGAACCAGAATCTTGTGAGGGCTTGCATGCATGTTTCAAGTTGGATTTTGACTTTTATTACTTCACAAAACTTGTAGCCAACATCTTAAAATACAACATAATAAAATTTGGGACAAAATGGTGGAGATTTAAGGGTAAAACTCTCATCCTACGGAGATGCTAGATATGGAATGTTTTCGCATAAACTGTTTGAGTCAGAAACTTGTGAGAGCTTGCATGCATGTTTAGAGTTCGATTTTGACTTGGATATCTTCATGAAAGTTGTAGCTAACATCTTAAAATATAACATACTAAAATTTGGTGTAAAATGATAGATATTTAAGGGGTTAAACTCTCATCCTACGGAGACCTCAGATCTGGAAAGATTTCACTGACCTTTTGATGGATTTGTGGTTGCATGTTGAGTTGTGCTAAGAATCTCTCTTCGATTTCTTCATGAAAGTTGTAGGGGACATCTTAAACTACAACAGACTCAAATTTGAAGTGAAATGAACAAGTATAACCTAGTAAATCGACTAGATCTTGAAGACGGTAATTCTGGAGATGTATTACAGGACACCCGAGACTTCATGGACCTAAATGACGACTATACACTGGATATTTTACTTGGATCTCTTCATGAAACTTGTAGATAACATATTTATGTAGAATATATCCAAATTGTAGAGGAAAATAAGAAAAATAGGTAGGTGAAAACTCAGTATTTCGGAGAAGCATGCACTGGACGATTCGGTGTTGGATCTAGAAGCTTCGTGAGACTGTAGAAATTTATCTAAAAATAATCTGACTTGGAAGTCTTCATGAAAAATGTACTTGAATGTCTTGGATATAACTGGGTAAAATTTCGTAATTTTTGGAGGTCATATGGATATTTTAATCGAATTTCTTCGGAAACTGTGCATTCTGATTTCATCCAAAAATTATATGCTGTTTTGTGTGAATTATGAAATTTGGTGAAATTCTATTTGGCCATGTATTTTGCATGAAATCATTATCCTATTGTCTTGATTATCACTTGCGTTAATTTTTATGATTTTTGATAATTATATAGATATTAAATTAATATTTTTGAAAATGGCACAAGTTGAAATTTAAATAAATGAAAAAGGGCATGAAAAATGGATTATTTTATTTGGCATAATTCCATTAAATTTTATTCCATAAATAATTGTACCATGTAGTATGAATGATGAGGTCTTGATGTATGCATGACAATGAATTGAGATGCATGTGGGAATTCAAATGCTGAACATGATTGTTGATTTGCCAATACATCATATGCCATGCTAAATTAAGACCGAAATTGGTAAACATGAATAATGTTAAATGAGGAGGTTGTTGTGGTGGATGATGATGCCCGGTGGCCTAGTGGCGTAATTCCGGAGATTCCCGGGGAGTGTCGGGATGCCCGGTGGTATACGGTACGTAATTCCAGGGGAAGCCTGGTGGTATGTCGGTACATAATTCCGGAAGCCCCGTCGAGAGTCTTTGCCCGAGGGGAATGCCTCGCGATGCCGAGGATTGGGGTGCGGGATGCCCGGCTAGGGAGTGTAAATGCCGAAGCCCCGTCGGAGGTCTTTGCCCGAGGGAATGCCTCGTGATGCCGGTTGGGATGCGAGATGCCCGGAATGTGGGGGAGCTGAATGCCGGTGGCCTGGAATGGCTGAATGCCAGAGGTTTTCCCGCATGGGATGCGAGTGTATAATATGAGATGAAATTGATGATCCAAGGAAGGGTGATGTGGTGATCAAATTGAAAGTTAAAAGTGGAAATTGAACCATGCATGATATGATATGATATGATATGATATGATGATGATGATGTATGATGTGATATGATGATGATCACCCATGGCATGATGATATGCATGATGATGATGATGATGTATGATGTGATATGGTGATGATCACCCATGGCATGATGATATGCATGATGATGATGATGATGTATGATGTGATATGATGACAATATATGATATGGCATGATGACATGCATATATGTGTATGGTATGATGAAGTCATGATGATGATGACATGTGTGATATGATGATGTCATGATGATGATGACATGTGTGATATGATGATGTCATGATGATGATGACATGTGTGATATGATGATGTCATGATGATGATGACATGTGTGTGATATAATAATGTCATGATGATGATGATATGAGTATGACATGATGATACACATGTATGTGTTATGATTGTGGTGATGATGCATGATAGTATACGCCTGGCTTCAAGGTAAGTAACGCCTGCAATGCATGTATGATTTGTGTGATGCATTGAGTGGTTATTAGATTCCTTTACCTGCTGAGTGGTTGTACTCACCCCTTTTGGGGAATAACATTTCAAACTAGAAAAGATACCTCTATTACAACTGCTACCAGTAGATGAATCAAGTGGTTGGTTATGATTCTAAGGAGGAGAATAGCAAAGGGAGGAAACTTTTGGACGCCGACACTGATCAATGGACTTTAAGTATTCGACTGTTAGAGAAGATGTCGGTCATCCTTTGAAGTGTAGCCGAGTATAGAAGACTACGGCATTTTGATGTACTGACTAAATATGTCCATCTACTCTATGTAAATAAACGTGTTCGGCTTTAACTTATATAAGATGTTTAGTAGGTGTGCATCGTTTTTTGAATATAGGGAAGGAAGTTGTTGGATGTGCTGCACTTAAAATGGTTTTCTAAAAGATGTAAACCCCCAAGTTGTATGGACCCGCTGCACTTGAAATGGTATCAGAGTGACGTGTTAATAAGGAAAGTAAAAGGTAAGTGAGCTGTGGCGACCCTAATCGGATCGGGGGCAGTCGAGGGGTGCCACGGCTCGTATTTGAAACCTAGAGATTACCCCGACAATCAAAAGTCGTCAATGTTTCAAAGATGTACATTATTATGGCTTGAGATGATCAACCACATGTCAAATGCATGAAAATTTCTAAAGGCTACCCGGTAGGTTGGGCGCGCTAGTATCGTGCCAAAGTGAAATTAACCGTGGAATTGAGATCGAATTCAGAAATCGGAAGTCTGGGTGTGTCACAAATCATTTTAGAAATATTGACTCATCTCCGTAAGACTTTTTCATGCAAGCCGTGCTTTTTCAATATAATAATTAGAGTATGGTTAATTTGGTTCGGAAAATTGGTAGGCCCTCTTTTGGTGGTATTTTTGAGATCAAGATAGTTCTATGGTCAAGTAAATAATTGAATTGAAGCGTTGTGACATTGGGTTAATTTAATTGAGCTTCAATTGGATGGAATTGATTGAGAATTGATTGAATTAAGTGTACAAGATTCTATGCCTCGGCGGAAAATGAAATTGAACCTATTGGACTAAGGTTGTGGGAGGATAGATTAGTGGATTGTGACATCACAAGTGATGTCATGGGGTGGTGCAAGATTGGCTAGGGTGGTGACACTTGGAGGGTGGAGATTGAATCCCAAAAAGGTGGGATGTCACTTCCCCATTGTCTCCATCATCTTCAAGCTTGGGAAAAGAGAGGAAAGGAGGAAAAAGCTGAAAGGAAAACCAGCGGAACCGACCCCCTTCGTCCACCCCCTTTCGCCCGTTCGTAGCAGCCGTCGCCGTTCGCCGGAGCCGTCGCGATCGCCACCTGTCCGCGTGAGGAGGCCCGCGCGTTGCTTCGCCGATTAGCTCGTCCGCTTGCCGCCTCCGCCTGAACTCCAGCATCGTCGTCCCTCCTCGCCAGCAGCTGGTCGTCATCACTAGAGCCTCCATCACCGCCGTTCGTCGCCACTAGTTGCCGTCCCGAGCCCTAGCTGCTTCCATTGGTCCTTCTCCGTCCAAGTAGCCGCCGGCGCGCCTCCGTTCCGACCGTGAGCAGCAACCTTCGGCCAGCAAGATCCAGATCTTTGAGGAGCGTTTCTAGGCTCTTCCCGACCTCCTTTGGTGTTGCTCCATGTAGATTTGTTGTCGGCATCGTCGTGCTCTTCGCCGGAGACTCGTCAAAAGTGATTCCAGTGAGTTTAGCTCACTAAACCTCGCTTAGAGGGTTAATTATGCTTAGGGAGGTTTAGTTTATGTTAAGTATTATTAGGTTGTTAGTTTAGGTTATTTAAGAATAGATTAGATTAAGGTGGTGTTTTAATTTAAAGTGTGCTTAATTAAGGGTAAGTAGGTTTATTTAGAATAAGCCTTGATTTGACATAAAGGAATTTACTTTTGAGTTATTTAAATATTTCGAAATTATTAAATAATTTAATAATAATATATTATTCGAAATTATTAAAATATTATTATTGAATTATTTTCGGAATAAATTTAATTATTTATTAAATTCGAAAATTTTGTCGAGACCCTAAATTCTCAGAATTTCGTGCCGGTCGTTGTTGTGTAATCAGATTTTGAAATTGATGATTGGATATTATAAATTGAGTGTGGATCATGAAAGATAGGGATGCTATTATTTAATTAAATTTCGGAATAAATTTAATTATTTAATAAATTTTGAAAATTATTTTGGAACCTTATTTTCTCAGAATTTCGTGTTGATCGCTATTGTGCATTTAGAATTTGAATTTGATGAATGGATGTGGCAAATTGAGTGTTGATTGTGATAAATATGGATTTTATTCATAAAAACCAAAGTGTCGGGTTTTGATGCAAAAATTAGATTTTAATGATTATATTAAGTAGTGGGGTTTGAAAAAGTGAGATATTGACTTTCTGGTTCGAAATTAGCATGCCCCCACACACGTGAGTAATTTCTGGAATATTTTTATATGAAGAAAAATGGCCGAGATCACTATTTTAAGTGGAAGTATTGAGTGAAATGCAAAGTGTCATGGGGCTGAGTATGCTTTGGCTGTGTGATAACTAAGAGGAATCATCCTGGGCTGTTGAGCCGGACTTGCCCCTATATGGGATGCCCACGCGGTGGATGTCGGTCGCAGTAGAGGCTGGGTCAACTAGATCGATGCTCTTTCGGGAATGCCGTCGACATAGTGACAAAGCCGTGCTCCAAGGGGGAGACGATGCTCCTTCGGGAATGCTGTTGACGTAGTGACGAAGCCGTGCTCCAAAGGGAGAGGCGATGCCTGGCATTAATATTAGAAGATAGCCGAACTGCGAGTAGGCTATGCCCTTGTGTGGTAGTGAATAATAATTGGAATGCGTGCTAAGTGCGACTGTGATTTATATGAAAGTGATGGCGTTCCAATTGTTTGAATTATTATTAATACTTGAGATTGTGTGATACAAATTGTGCTAACCTGCAGGAAGGAATTGAGGCGAGGTAAGTTCTCCGTGTGATGTGGCTAGGCCACCCTTTGGCGTATTTTCTTTCTAATAGGGGTTTAGGGGGTTGAACTTGCTGAGACATTGTCTCATCCCAGTTTGGGGATTACAATTTCAGGTGCCTGGTGGACGGAGCGGCTAGATAGCTTTAGTTGGCCTTGAGGAGTTGCAGAGATGAAATCATAAGGATTGGAGAACGTGTCCTGCTAGTTGGTTTTAGGATAATTCCCCTTTTGTCGAGCTGGTCTATTTTGTAGACAGTCCAATGTTGTACTTAAACCCTTTGTGTTTGTAAATGAGTGTTCGGTATTGCGATTGATTACCTGCTTTTCTATCCCAAGTTAAATGTAGCCAAGGGATTTGTTTCGCTTCTGCATGCGTAATAAAATGAATGGGTCGGCGGCGTATCTTGGGAATGTCGCATTTGCATGACCATGGTGGGATGTTGGCGTGCTCGAGGTTCGGGCGTGACATCTGAACAAGCAAGAGCTCACTCCACAAACATAGAGTGAGTGTGTGAGCAGAGGAGAAGACAAAGCCCTAATGGAAAGAGAGCTTGATTTGCTTTATCCTATGATCTATGGGCATAGGATTTTCAGAGACAAAGCGTTGAGAGAGGAAAAACATCGATATTTGAAAAGACAGATATACTGAAAACAACATTGTTTATGTGTGGAAGCACTTAAAGAGAGAAAAGAAAGAATGGCATTTATTTGTACTCTTTCTATATTGGGCTTTAATTTATTTATAAATTTCACATTTGAATGGAAAGGATTATTCATGAGAAACGGTATTTTAGTGAGAAATTTTATACCCATGTGATAATCAGGTGATTGAAAAAAAGTAATAGTATTCGAATAAGCACCGTAAGAAGATTACGATGCTTTTAATATTCTTATCCGGAGCAAATGATAGAGTCGGTGCAACCAAAAAGAGAGAAGATAAAAGAATGTTACGAAGCAGATGAATGTGCGACGCCACGCATTGACAAATGACAAAACGATCACCTGGCCGCTCTTGGTTGTCTTGGCTTCAATGGCGGCATTCTTCGCCAACCACAACTGTCCAATGAAAATTGGGAGCATGAAGTGAGCGCTTACATGTTGCCACGTAGATAATTGGACCATCTCATTCTCGTGATTTTTTTTTTTTTTTTTGTTATTCATCAATGGGGCGGTCTTATTATTATGTGTCTTGTCACTTGCGGGTGCGGATCGTAGCCTCCTAGGATGGAAAAAAGTGAAATGAAAAGAAAGGTGAACGGAAAACTTTATATAAAACAAAAGATGTAGGCATTTCTTTTTTAAAAGATCGAAAGGGGATAACTGACGCGGATGGTTATCCCTCGTCGTCGAATCGGAGTTTCATACTCATTTCTCGTGACATCGCATTTGAGATAGAATAACTTAATTTTACTAGCAATTTAAGGAGCACATGATAATTATTTTATTTTTTATCCGATTTATTTTTCTGTTATTGAAAATAGGCTTAGAATGAAAATTCGTTTAATAGCACAATTTCATTTTTTTACTTATACAATAAATTTTTAGCCTAGAAATAAATTTAGAACGGAAAAGATAAATAAAAACTTTTCTTATTACTTGCTGTTACTACTAGGTGACCACCCGTCCGATGTTCGCTAGTTGCCACTGACTGCCACCTCTTGCTATCACCGTCCACCATCCTTCGCCAATCTCTTCCCATTGCCGTCCACTTAGTATGAAGAAATTTTGTATGGTTATCAAATAAAATTTATATTTTGGATATATAAATTTTGTGTTGCTATCAAACGTATATTTTTATTTTAAAGAATAAAAACAGTGGCAAAAAATTGTATCTAAAAATATAATGACTATCATTCGCGTCTTTAATGATCAGAGTGCGAGGCATGCTTGGGTACTATAACTTCTCTCGCGTGATAGAGGGTAGGACATGGAAAATTCATTTCGTTACTTTTATTTTTGTTTTATATATGCGTTAGCTGGGCCCGACATAGGCGGACCCAGCGAACGGAACGTGAGCCTTACATTCAACATGCAACTTAGTTTGGCTGGTCAACTAGCAAATCCCTCTGCTGCACGTCTCTAGGAAATGTAATTATTTTATCAAACTAGTCAAAATGGCAACGTGAGCCTTGCATTCAACATGCAACTTATTTCGACTGGTTACCTTGCAAGTTCCGTTACTGCACGTCACTAGGAATCATGTAACATGTGGATTAGATTCGACATGAAAGTAACGGGAGTATTTTATCCACTAATCAAAATAGCAACGTGAGCCTTGCATTCAACACGCTTCTTAGTACGATTGATTACCTAGGAAATCCCTCTACTGCGCGTTATTAGGAAAGATCTACCATATGGATTACGTTCAACATGAAAGTCTTACTAATCGAGTCCTTGGAGCGACACATGTATAGTCATTATTGACTAAAATTTACCCTATTTAGCTTGGCATTCAGTCCTCGAGTAAGACATACATCTCACGGAAGCCTGACGATTGGTTTTGGCTTGCCGTAACCAATTATTAGAGAGCAGCATCACCTATCCACCAGTTTATGCATCAAAGGCTAGCCTCCTTTATAGATACTTTAAAATGATAATCAACACATCTCCGGAATCTAGTATAAAATTTCCGACCCTACTTCAACAACCAATTGTACATTGTATCAACCCTTTTGCATCTCTCACATTTCACCCTACTGCTCTGAAGGCCCACTTTTCATCACACAAATGTATTGGAGAAATTTGTCGTGACAGGCGCCTGTGCCCTTAGGTTATAAAAAAGAACTACCCTCTTAATGATTTTATTTATTACGTCTTGGACTTATCAGCTGGCTCAATGCCCTTTCAGTAATGAATCTCTAGAACTTGCATAACCTTTTTATAGCACGTGATAGATTACGGATTATTTATCCACTGTTAGACTATAGATTAATTAACGATAGGTAAGACAGACAGATGGACGGATTCCTCACGTCTTCATTATTAGTCGTAGTCGCACAATATTTACCGAACCACCTTGTTCACGTGCATGGCACTGTTCACTCGAAGTTGAAATGCATATATGAATGGGAATTGGGAGATTTCACTAAAACAAACTGATTGAGGCATTGCCCTCCTGTACCACGTCTCGTTCGACGTGGGTAATTATATTCGCTCGCACCGAAATCCTTTTGAGAAGAAGGGAAAAACGAGATGAAAAGCCAAAGCAAAACTCTAGTCTTCTCCGCTCTCCTCCTAATTCTTCTTGCCACGTCCTTGCATGCGGCATCGACCCCATCTGGAGAAGTTGGTAATCACTTCTCTCTCTCTACTATTAGACTATAGATTAAGTTACCATTAAGCGAGATAGACAGGTGGACAGATTCCTCATGTCTTCATTATTTGTCGTAGTCGCACAATCTTTACCGAACCACCTTGTTCACGTGCATAGCACTGTTCACTCAAAGTTTTTTTTTTTTTTTTTTCTTTTTTGGTCGAAGTTCACTCAAAGTTGAAACGCCTATATAAATGGGAGTTAGGAGGTTTCACTAAAACAAACTGATTGAGGCATCGCGTCTCGTTCTAGTTGAGTAATTGTATTCGCTTGCACCGAAATCCTTTTGAGAAGAAGGGAAAAACAAGATGAAAAGCCAAAGCAAAACTCTAGTCTTCTCCGCTCTCCTCCTAAGTCTTCTTGCCACGTACTTGCATGCGGCATCGACCCCATCTGGAGAAGTTGGTAAACACTCCTCTCTCTCTCTCTCTCTCTCTCTCTCTCTCTCTCTCTCTCTCTCTCTCTCTCTCTCTCTCTCTCTCTCTCTCTCTCTCTCTCTCTCTCTCTCTCTCTCTCTCTCTCTCTCTCTCAGTGTATGTCATGGTGGTTTTGGCTTTTGATTTTGGCGATGTCGTTCTGCGCGTGTGTGATTTCGTGGTGCGTTAGAGGATGAGACTGGCTTCAGTTACATAGTCGGGAGCGAGAGGGGACCAGAGAACTGGGGATATCTGGAGGAAGAATGGAGAGAATGCAGTGAAGGACGGAGACAATCTCCAATTGACTTGGCAAGAGAGAATGTGAAAGTGATTCCACACTTGGGGGACCTAAGGAGGAATTACAAGCCAAGCTATGCCTACGTCAGGAATAGAGGCCATGATCTTCAGGTAAATCCGACCAGAATTATGATGATCCCCGCCTTTTTTTTCTTCGAAAAACATGCTAACATGGGAAATGCTAACAATTCCAAGCCCTGGTTTCCTTTGAAAAGTGTTAAATCCTCAATTTTAACAAGAGCAAATGAGTAGGTATTTGACGCAATATTTATCTTGAACTTCTAATATTTCATTTCAGAAAAGTATGAATAACGTCATTTTTAAGTCACTTAAATAATTTTCAAGATATTCAAGATTTGAATTGATTAATTTTCTGATTTTAAAGTGGAGTTTAGACCTTGCCATGCTCCAAGGTGTTCTGTGTCCTACGTATGCAAAAAATGCATAAGTAACTCCCAATCGATATGACTACTGAATAGGAAAACGGATCTTGGAACAACTTCAACTCCCATATGGCTTGGGTTTGTTTGTTTGTTTCTTCTTCTTTTTTTCTTTCTAAACCTTCTCCGACATGTATAATACAAGATGATCAGAAGCTTTAATGAGAATCTCGTTATGGACCCACATGACTATGGTAAAAGCTAGTAAATATTCGCCCTTTGACTTCATTTAATCTGTAATAAGTGTTCAACCAGGGAAGATGAACGGTCTATCCTCGACCACAAAATATCAATAGAGAAAAATAATTGAGCAACTTTATTTGTATCGATTGCAGCTTCGGTGGGACGATAGAAGGGCAGGGTCGATCGAGGTAGATGGTAGAGAATACTTCTTGCAACAATGTCATTGGCACCACCCTTCCGAGCATTTCATCGATGGCAAAAGGTCTCTCTTTCTCAATTCGTATGAACACGAGCATGCTACTTTCAATACTTCTCAAAAGTACTGCTGTAACATTTACGAAGTGTTTGGCAAACTCCTTACTTACGGCTACGTCGCATTCACAACTATAGGGATTTTAAGAATAGAATTTTACCCTACTTTGAGGCATTATAATTTTAAAAAGTATTGCCCAATTAACAAGCCACTTCACTTTATAAAATAGTAACATTGCAACAAGGTTACCGCACCTAAGAGCTAAGGAATGTAATTTCCTAAAAGCTGCTTTGAGCTGTTACAGCTGTGAGGGTCTTGCATATGTGAAAATTTTATCCAAGATCTTTGAAAAGCTGATTGTTGAGGAAAAATGACAATTACATTCGTATGCATAACCTTAGCGGGAAAAGAGAAAGGGTTAAGTATAAAGTTCTATTGTTTTTGCAATTTGGTTTTCAAACTTTTATTTTGGGTAGTTAAGTCCTCTAACTTTCTGGGTTTATGCAATTCCGTCCTCTAACTCTTTTTTTTTTTTTTATAATTAAATCCTCTTAACTTTTTGGATTTGTGCAATCAAATAATTTGACTTTCTTGATGTGTGCAATTGAGTGCTTTGTTGACCCATCATAACAAATAATGTCAAATTAGGATTCGTTTTCCTTGTTTTGCCCGTTTGTTTTCTGTTCATTTGATGCCGAGATAGCATCATGTGTCGTTTTGTGTCACATAAGTCACATGTCATTAATTAATTTGATAATTTAATTAAAATAGTTGATTGAAGGATTTGATTGCACAAATTACAAAAGTTTGAGGTCTTGATTGCATATAAGAAAACATGGAGGATCAAACCCCCCCAAGCTGTAGTTTCCTTCTTATTTGGCTGGTTTTTTTTTTTTTTTTTTTTATTGTAATATTTGTAATTTTTATGATTTGATTTCACTTTTGTGATTAATTTTAGAATTCCTGGCACACTTGTCCCATTTTATGGCTCAATATGTTGATGAAATTGGAAAATGCTTTTGTGTAGCTATCAATTGGAGCTTCACATGGTTCACTCAACTTTACATGGAGGGTTGCGGACAACACTGTTGTTGTTGGACTACTGTACAAGATAGGCGAACCAAATGCTTTTATTAAAAAGGTAAGAAAAAATTTCTTATACAGAACAACTAGAATCATTGCGCGCGCCGCTATGAAATTTGTATTAAAATTTGACTATTTTTTCAATTGTTTGGGTGTCGAGTAGTTTTTTAATCTAAAAGCAGTGGGTATTTTTTTTATGTTTTGTATGCATTTACAGTTTGAGCCGTTAAAAGGGTTTTTTCTTTTTCTTTTTAATGAAAAGAATAAACTAAAGTGGACGACAAAGATGAGTTATTTCTTTAAAAGGAGGTTGTAGACGATGGAAGGGTTAATATATTCTTGCTTCAATCTTTCGGGAATATCCATTTAAAGATAATCTTATTGGTAATACAATAACAATCTTACAATTATATTTCTGTGATGGTGCATTTGACAATTTTTACGTGCAATAATGTGACCAACTAACATTATTTTGTTGTATTATTAATATATTATTAATACATCATTATCATATGTATGCATAATAAAATTCACAAAATAGCAATTAAATAGTGACACTCTTGCGGCTCTTTACATTACAATCGCAATAGCTACTACATCAAATTTAGTTTTCATCACAACGAAACATGTAAGAGGAATGGCCCCAAAAGGCGAAAAAAACACAGGGTGGGACTGTTGTTGTCACTTGTATAGAGGTATTATCACAACATAAATACTGTAGTTTCCAAATTCTAAACCTCAGAACAGAAACGAAGAGCACTTCTTGGCGTCGGACATGTTTTTGTTGGACCAATTTATGTCGATGCATGTGTAACCGATCAAATGCGGCGATAAGGATAATTTGACGATGTGCAGGTGTTGAAGCGCATAACGTGCGAAACACATGGAGAAGAGATGGAAGCTGGGGAAGAGATAGAAGTGGGGTGGATCGACCCAAGGGAGATCATCAGGGGTGAACACAGTTACTACAGATACAATGGCTCTCTCACCACTCCTCCCTGCACAGAAGGTGTCAAATGGATCGTCAACAAGCAGGTAAACCCCAGAAGGCGTCGATGTTTCACCAGATCAGCAATGCTTAAAAAGTGTAAATTCTAATGTTGTAAGTAATTTCTGAACTAACCATTCCTTGTTCAATGTTCACCAGCCCAGCAGTGTCACAGAGGAACAAATCAGGTCGCTGAGACGTCTCGTTGACGATGTAAGTGCCCTAAGTTTTTCGGCCCCATTTTTCCATCAAAACCTTAGTGGTTACATCCCCTATTAAGATTACCTCTACGACATGTTGCGTGTAATTTTCTCATGTTCGAAAGATGATTACGAATTGCAGGGTGCCTGGAATAATTCTAGACCTATTCAACCACTGAATGGACGACATATCCAGCTTTACAAACCAGATTCAGAGAGAAGTATTGAATCGATGACATCTCTACGTATCGATGCTGCTGCAAGTTGAACGTATTCCTTTCGATAACGGTCTTTGGCTGATAAGCTTATGTCTAGTGTTAGCCAGTTGAATAATGGTACAGTAGGTTGCAAATGATGTAATAAAATCCAATGATGCAGCACATGTAAACTGTCTTTGAGAACAGAGTAGGGTGCTTCGCTTATCCTGTTAACTAGTGGTCGTACAATCAGTTGCTCTTCTAATGGAACTGAGTCATTCCTAATCCATTTCTTGTTTGTTTGCGCCTTTGAGACCCTGAAAAATGGATAAATTCCTAGAACAGAGTGGAAGAAGGGAGGAGATTCTCGAATGAGGAAAGGGACCCAATGACACCAAAAGAATTGAAGGAGGAGCCATATGAGGTGAAAATCAAGACACAATAAGGTGGGCGAAAAGATAAATATAATTTCGTTGAGAAAGTATGTACAGTCCATTCATTTTTCAATGTTCACCGGATGATCTTTAGGAAAAATGACCCGACATATATACCGATAAGTACGTAGTCGCACGGCATTATCAAGTGAGCTATATCACATAACTCAAAAGTGGCACGTGTAGTCACGAGTCTCCCACAATTTGACAATGAAGAAAATGCTCTGTGACATCCTGAATTTCGACCATGTTTTGATAATATGAACTGGGCTTTTCGCCGACACACCTATGGTCCTTTTTTTCTCTAAACTGATCACTCACGAGATAACTAATCTATCGGGTGAAGCCGTTAAGGCTATAAACGCGATAGACTTGAGAATTCGATCAGAAATCGATTATTCAACCGTGATAATTAGCAAGGGTCAATACAGCACTGTTACAATCGATTAGTGATTGAATATAGGTCAATTCGATGGAATGACGTGATTGAATGGTGGATGATTCCGCATGATCGCAAAATTCGCGTCGAACAGCACTAATCCAATTTGCTGTCAATCTTGTACCCGGTACCCGTAATTGAAACCTTGAGATTTTTACGACAATCGAGAGTTGCCAATGAGTCAGAAATACACAAACGTGGATCGAAATTATCGATCATGGGTCAAACGTGCTAAAATTCCTAAAAGCTACATGGTAGATTGGGTCGCACTAAAATCGGGTTCGATCGATTTTAACCATGAAATAGAACTCGGTTTCGGGAATCGAATGTTCGAGCATGTCACAATTTATTTTTAGGATCTCGTCTCATTTTTTGGGAAAATTATGTCGAGTTGGGAATTTTATGGAAAATTCAAATTGGACAAAAAGAATTTTTGTAAATTCGGATGGGCACCTTTGAGTGAAATTTTGGCTACCAATTTGTTTTGTTTTGTGGAGAAAATGGTGGAAATTCGTATGGCGGCTTCAAGGGGATAGATTGGCCACCAAATTAACTTGAATTGATGACGAATTGAATGAAAATCAAGGGAAATTCGTAGGGGCTGCTGCTATGTGGATTTTGGACACCAAAATGGAGTAAAATGGTGAAGAAATGAGGGAAAATCAGCCATTGGTTCATGGTTTGACAAATATGAGCAGAAGACTTTGTGGCCATCTCACTTGAGTGCATAGGATATTTGTGCAAGGCTGCCATTGGCCACAAGTTGGACTTGCATGGCTCTTTGTCCCCCTTCTTCCTCACCCATGTGCAGCCCCCTCTAGTAGAAGCAACTTTAGCCTTCTTTTTCCTCACTTCTTCTCCATTTTCACTCCATTTCCTTGCTACAAGTCACTAGAGCCAACCAGCCACCAACCCTTGCACCGTCCAGACCAACCACCCACACACCCGCTTGCTCGGTCCACAACCATCGCCGGTCGTGCCATCCCCCGCATTCGCACTGCTCGTGCCGCGCCGTCCCCGAGCTTGATCACCCGCAGCCTTCGCCCGTTCCAGCTCTGACTAGCCACTATCATCCCCGAGCCAGCCGTCCCAGCTCCACCTAGCAACCATCTTCAGCTCACTCCGCCCAGACCAGCCCGAGTCTAGCCACTTCGATCCATTGGTTCACCACCTTAGAACCGAAGTTCCAATAACAAGTAGTGGGCTTGCAAGGCTTTTTAGCCCCTTCTGGCCCTCCTTTGGAGTCGCCGTAGACACGGGATCTCACCACTGTCACGCCGCCATTGCCATGAACCCGTTTTCTCGCTAATCCAGTGAGTTAACTCCTTAATCCTTGATTAGGTTGTTAATTACACTTAAGGGTTAGATTAGTGCTAATTAGCCTAATAAAATTAGTATTAAGTGAGATTACCCTTAAAATGGATTAGTATTGATCAAATTGGTTGGATTAGTACTAATGAGGGTTATTTAGCTTAATTTAGTAGATTTCCCTCAGATTTGGTTACTAGACCCTCGCCATTTGCTATTTTTGTGGAGAAAATGGTGCTGTGATTTTGGGGTTACTTCTGTTGTGATTAAGGCGAGCGATTGAACAAAAATATAGACGGAAGAAGAAAAATAAATCGGACACCAGATTTACGTGATTCGATCGTAAAGACCTACGTCCACAGAGAGAGCAGCATCGAATTTCACTATAGATCAAGCGATACAATGAGATTACACACTCAAGTCACTCAAACACTCTCTCGGTGTTTCTCAAACCCCAATTTAATCCAAACCCAAGTCACGGCACAAAATTATCACACAAGCTCAAAACAAACGCTGAAAAAGAACTCATTTTCTTGATCGTGCTTCAGCTTGAAGACATGCGGCTCCTCCTTTTCTCTTGTACGGGTGCAGCAGCAACACCCCGAAAAGAAGACCTCTTTGCGGCTCCCTTCTGCGACTTCTATGTAGGGTTTATTTCCACAGAGACTTCGGCCTGTACGTGCAGTAGCCGCAGAGAAAAGAAGACCTCTCTTATCCGTCCACACTTATATATAGTATGCCCAAGGTCAAAGTTTGACCTTAGGCCCCACCAATTTCAATCTTCACGGAGGGACTTCATGCCAAAAGGGAAACCTATTTTATTATAATACGTGTGCCCATATTTCCTTTTTCAAAGGAATTCAAAACTACAGGGTTCCTTCTTCTTTATTTTATTCTTTTGTAAATCCATCGTGTAGTCCCACGAAAACTCAAGACATATTTAACAATTTCCTTCTTGAAAAATGTTCTAGACATCTTCAATTATGATATATAATTTAGTCAAGATTTTATGGATTTAAAAGAATGAGATTTCAGCTTCATTATTTGCAAAATAGAATCTCGAATTATTCTGGAAATAGTGACCTTTTGGTGTTCCAAGGATTTTTATCAACTCTTAGAGTTCGATTTTTGAAAGATTTTCTTCATAAAAGTTGTTCATCACATTGAGTAGTTTTACATAGTAAAATTTTAGATCAAACGGACAAATTTTGAACTTCAAACCAAACTGATTTTGGAAAACAGAATTTCTGGACACAAACACAGTTTTGGTCACGACTTGAGCAATTTACTGCTTTCATTCTAGAAATATTTGGGTTAAGGTGTCTTCATGAAAAGTGTTCGTTTATGCGTCATTTATAACATATTCATATTTGAGAATTCTCCGAACTTATTTGGTTAGGTGTTTGGATTTAAAATTGGAGACGCATGAGTGGCCCGGTTTCTGCCCGTTAGGACCGGTTGTGGCTTTGTTGTTGTTCTTGGTATCTAGCTTGCTAGATAATGTATATTTGGTGATGTGGTCGACTTTTGGTATGTTTAGAGCTTATGCTTGATAATATGTGAAATTTATTGCTTAATTGTGCAATTGGGTGCTTGGTTGTTGTTATGGACTATTATTGCAAAAAATGGATTTTGGTATTTAAATAGAAAAATACCATGGGTTGGTTTTTGACGCCAAAAATGTTTATATAGTATATGAAATCGTGGAACTTTGAAATGAGAGAGTACCATGCTTACTGGTTCAATTTAAATGCATGACCATGCATGATTATTTTACTATGATGATTTTAATACGGAGAAAATTGGCCAAGTCCATTATTTGAAATTGAGGATTTGAATGCAAAGCACGGTGTTCTTGACCAATTTTGGATGGGCATATGGTCACTAAGTGGAAACCGTCCTGAGGTGTTTACGTGGGACGAAGCTCTTGTGTGGGGCGCCATCTAGGCGGAGGATGCTAGACGATGCCGTTCGCAAATAGGTTTTGGAGTGAAGCTCCTCAATGGGGTGCCGTCTAGGCAGAGGATGCTAGATGATGCCGTTTGTGAATAGATTTCGGAATGAAGCTCCTCAGTGGGGTGTCGTGACCGATGGATTGTAAATAATTAGAACATGCTTGAGTGATTGAGATAGCCATGCCTGATTATGGGACAGAATTGTGTGGCACGGAATGGGACGTGTCATAACGATTTGGCATTATAATCAAAACCCCTATAATTATTTGATGAGTGATATGAGGTGTTCTAGTTATTGAATGCATTTACAGTATGCATATGATATATGAGATGTACTAATGTGCAGGGAGGTGCTGAGGCGAGGTAAGTCTTATATGATACATGTTTAGGCATCTTCTAGGTGAATTCTCATCATAATCGGGGTTTAGGGTGTAGACTCGCTGTGATTTATCTCACCCCGTTGTGGTTACCCCTTTTTCAGGTCCCTAGGATGGAGAATCTAAAGCCGGAGTCGAAGGGATACGGGTATAGGTCGATTAGGACTTCTTTTTGGAAGACAGACCTTTGTATATGAACTTGTAGATTTAACTCGATTTGTTTATAAAGTGTGGTTCGTGTAAATTGATGTCCTGCTTTCACTATCTCATGTGTTTGTTTGTTGGTTGGGTAATTATGAGTTCGTTTCTGCATGTGCATAAAATGAATGGGTCGGCAATTAGTGTAACATCCTGATTTTCAGATTCTAATTTCGATTGGATAAGTCAGAATTTTCATCAACGCGACTATAGTGTTTTTTTTTTTTTTTAGATGGTCACTCACGAGATAACTAGCCTATCAGGTGAAGCCGTTAAGTGATTTTAAACGCAATAGACTTGAGAATTCTACTAGGAATCGACTGTCCGACCGTGCTAGTCTGCAAGGGTCATTATAGCATAGTTAAAAATCGATAAAAAATCAGAGATAGGTCGGTTCGACTGAGATGTATGGCTAAACGTGAGTGATTCCACTAATTTGCAAAATTTTCGTCGATCAGCACTAGACTGATTTTTCTGTTGTTTTGGTGCCCTATGTCCGTATTTGAAACCTTGAGATTTTCATGAGAATTGAGAGTTGCTAATGTGTCGAAGAGGTACGTGTGGCTCGAAGAAAATTAACCACGGGTCAATTGCACCAAAAATTTCCAAAAGCTACCCGGTAAGTTATGTTACGCTAAAATCGCGTCGATTGAAATTAACCGCGAATTTAAACCTGATTTCAGAAATTAAAAGTTTTGTCATGTCACAAGTTATTTTAGAAATGTCGACTCATCTTTCAAAGAATTTTAGACGAGATCGGGATTTTAACGGATAATCGATTCGGACGATGCGGAAAACGAACAGAAAATTCGGATTGGCCAAATCGAAGGGATTTTGGCCTCTGTGCAAGCTACTTGGTCAAAGGAAGTTGTGTGAGCTTTTTCTTCGACAAAATTGGACCTCAATCAGAAAGGTTTGTTCAGAAATCAGATTCCGAGAAAAAAGAAATAGAATTCGGAATTGAGGGAAATTCACAGGTTTGAGGGGCCGTCGCATTTTGATCCTTATTTGGACTTCAAATTGTATAAGTTGGTGTTGAAATTGGCCTTGGGTGACCAATTGATTTTGTTAGTTGAAGATAAACACTCGTGTGATCAAAGAATTGTGTTTTAATTATTTTTCTCTTCCTTTCCCCTCACCGGACACCCCCCCTCTTCGGTCTCCCTCTCTTACATTCCCTCTCTCTCTCGCGCATTTTCTTCCTCCCATACGACAATCACTACAGTTGGTCTTCTATTTGCTTTCAATTCTTTGACTTGTGGACCCCTTTTTGCCCACTCAACTCAAGCACGTCTCTCTCTCTCTCTCGCACGGTTTTTCCCCCCTCTTGGCCGACAATCCTTCTCCCTTATCCCTTCTCTTTTTCTTTTTTTCCTTTTTGTTCCTCTATTCGGTCAAAGAGGCAGCTACTCTACGGTCTATCTCTCCTCCCTCTCTCCTTTTCCCCTCCCTTTTTCCTTCGAGCGACCACCCCTCTTCTGCCCATTCATCTGCTACTCCATTATCTTTTGTCTTTGAGTTCTGCTGAAGATTTCAGCAGCCCACCAATGCCCTCATCTCCACCGAAGCAGCTGATTTTTCCATGCAGCTATGGCCACTTGTCCGTAGCTTAGTCTTCCTCGGTCAACTCTCGCTTTTCTTCAACGCAGCAACAACGTCGCGTGCTCGTCTCCACCGCTCCATCCCACGCTTCAACGTCAATAGCTCGCCCAACAGCCCATTTCTAGCATTTGTTTCAGCCGCAGCGAGCCTGCAACTAGCCCCGTCAAGCCAAGCTCGCACCTCCACCCGTGGCCGCCGAATCCAACCCAAACCGCACCCGTTTTAACTACTGACTAGCCCAACTGCGGACTCGCGGGGCCAATTTTGGCCCGATCCGGGGCCCCCAATGGTGTCGCCACTTCAGGATTTATCGGCTGCCGTCACGTCCCTGTCATTTTGGTCCGAGCGGATCGTTAATCATGTGAGTTTAACTCACTATTCCCTGATTAGTAAGTTAATAACATTTAATGGTTGATTAGTTTAGACTAAGTGTGGATTATGTGGATAGTTAGAGTAGATAAGCAATTTAATTAATCGTTATTGCATGTTAGGTGGTTAGAGTAGTGTAATTAGAGCCTAGACAAGCTTTAGTATTTATCTAGAGTGGTTCAGAAATTAAATTTTCCGAACCCGAATCGGCTTTCAATTGGGCTTTAAGGGCCTAAGTTGCGATTTTTAGTATTTAATAATTAATTAATTAATTATTTATTTATTTATTTATTTATTTATTTTTCGAAAATTGGACCAGCTTTGCTGATGACTAGAATTTTATGCTGATTTCAGTGGTGTGATCTGTTTATTTAATTGACTATTATTTTGTGCAAATAAAGTGTGATTTGTGGTTGTGGGTAATTATTTCAAAATTAATTAATTTCAGTAATTAATTAGAAAATTATCGAGTGTCGGTTTACAGCACCAAAAAATGGATTTGTGGACTATTGAAAATGGTGGGATTTTCAAGTGAGAAAATATTATATTTTGGCTAAGGCCAATCGTGTACTCACACATGAGTATTTTTATCGGATATGATAAAAATGACGAAATTGTTGGATGATCAGGATGATATATTTTTATCAACCTGCGGATTGTAGTCTGGCAACTTCTAGCGAGCATATTTAGTATACTATATCGATATATCTAGCAGCTTTTGGCAAGCATATTTAGTATACTATATCAGTTTATCTAGCAGCTTCTGGTGAGCATATTTAGCATACTATATCAGTATATCTGGCAGCTTCTAACGTGCATATTTGGCATACTATATCAGTATAGCTGGCAGCTTTTGGTGAGCTATACTATATATTATGAGCTTAGAGTCCGCAGTCCTGATGATGATCGAACTTCATAGATAGTATTAATTGGGCTGACCAAGGGTAGGTGGTGATGACGTATATTCGACTGAGTCGATTGATCGATGATTCGATCGGAAGTGATGATTTGATTGGTTGAAATGACCGGTTGATTATTCAAATTGTATTGACTTGCATAAAAGAATTAAGACAAAGGTAAGTCCTCCGACTCATGTTTATGCTTAGGTAGCCATCAGGGCGTATTTTCTTCCTAGTTAGGTCTTAGGAGGTTGAACTCGCTGAGACGTCATCTCATCCCGTTATGGGATAACATTTTTAGGTTCCTAAGGGGGAAGAACCTAGAGCTTGAGGCGGAAGGGTCAAGAGCATGGATGGCTCAGAAATTCTTTTTGAAGATAGATTTCCTATACTTAGATCCTAGAGTTGACCTCCATTTGTAAACCAGATCATTTGTAAAAGTTGTGTTAATTGATTTGAAAATTGTGGCCCTACTTTTCTATCCCATCTTGTTGTTGTTTGGGGATTAATTATTTGCTTTCGCATGCGCATTAAAATGAATGGGTCATCGATGCGTTCTGGGACGTTGCAATTTAATCGACCAAGGAAGGATGGACGCGTGCTCGGAGGATCGGGGCGTGACATCCTCGTTTAATGGTATCATAGTAGGTCGATAGTTGGAGTGATAAGGTGCATGTAGATAGTGTGAGATGCCTCGGAGTTAGATGCCCATAGATTGGAATGCCCCTTATGTGTGAAGGGATGCTCTGAGAATGTTTGGGAGGAGAAGAGATGATGAATATGATGCATGTTCATGCATATGCTCATAAGTCATTAATGGATGGCGACCATGTGTCATGAGATATTATGCCATTTACTTGCATCCGATGCATATTTCATGTGTGTAACGTTGAGACACTATGTGATACTAGTGCGTCATGAATTAATATGCTTTTCTCTTGTTCTTGAGTGAAAAAACCATGGTATTGTTGTTAACGTTGTCATTAGCATATGATGTTAGTAGGGAAAGAGATCTCATTCTTGCATGTGTGATTCATAGTTATCTTGCATGTCTTTAAACTTGCTTTTTTTGCACCAGGTTAAGTATTAAGACGATCTCTCACGTTAGACCTAGGGATTTCATTTACTAGGCTTTTAGCTCATTCTTATTTTTCAGATATGTAGAATGGACTACTCATCACCAACGCTTTGTGGCATCCTAGAATTTCATGACAACCTCTAGATGTGCTATGAGCCATGGATAGGTGATGGAAGTACCATCAAGTTATGTTGTAGCCGTTTGATCCATGATTTGCAATAAGATTAAGGCCAAGCTTTTCAATGGATAATTATTTGATAGGAAAGAAAATTCTATTCTTGGCCATGTGTTTTATAAGTTGGAATTTATTGGTTTATGTTGCAAGTTTTATGGCCCTAGAAATTTCAATTAGGTATTTATATGAATGGGTAATTAGGTGATGATTAATGGGGAAAAATTAGAGAAGAGTGGGTTGATTTTTTTGGCTCAAGACCAACCCACAAGACCCCACCATTCGGCCCTTTAGGCCTGGCCCACAAAGCCCAAAGGAAAAGAGCTGATGTCGACCAATGGAGGGAGGAGGCCCGGCCCATCTTCTAGCCCATCATGTGCATGGGAAAAATACCAAGTGTCTTTCCCCTGGAGCCAAGTGGCATTAGCCATGCAAAACCAAATGATTGCAAATGATGAAAGGGAAAGAAAGAGAGGGAGAGTGGGTGGATTGAGAGAGAGAGTGACCGTTCGAGAGAGAGAGAGAGAGAGAGAGAGAGAGAGAGAGAGAGAGAGAGAGAGAGAGAGAGAGAGAGAGAGTGAAATCGAGAGAGGGAGAGCAAGTGAGCAAGAGAAGGGGAAGAGGGAGGCCATTCGTTGCTGTTCGTCGCCGTCGTCGAGCCGCCGAGTCCCGCCTTGCCCCACCGTCTTTGCTTGATGTGTTGTGCTCGGATTAGAGGCAAGTAGAGTTCGTTAATCTACCTTTGCTTGTTGTGTTCGTGTGTGATGAATGGTGAATTTTGGATGTGGATGAAGTGTGAAATTTCGAAGCTATAAGTGCTGTGTTCTAGCCTAGTGTTCTGTTTCTGGAAAAACAGTCCGACCTTTGTTGATTTCTTGAGTTGCATGTGATGTTCTAGTGGGAATTTGGCTTTTACTTCTGGATGAAAGTTGTAAAGGACTTCTTGGAGAGTAACATATCAAAATTTAAGAAGAAATTAACAATTATAGACCGGTGAAACTATTTTTCTTTGAAGAAGTTAGATCTGGAAATCGTAATGCTGACCTAGTGTGATTCTGTGAATTTTATAAAATTCTCTGGTTGAAATTTGATCTCGTGTTCTGAATGAAAGTTTAAGATGACATATTAAGGAGTAACATACTAAAATTTTAGATAAAATGGATGAGTTTATGTTGGTCAAACTATTTTATCCGAAACGGTTAGATCTGGAATTTGATGTCGAGGGTTATGGACGGTTATGGTTATTATATTTTTTTAATATATCACAAATATGATTTCAAGTTCTTCATGAAATATTTACTTCTGGATTCTTTCTATAACATATAAAAATTTCAGAATTTTTGGAGTTGATTTCGGATTTTTACTGAATTTTTGAATGAAACTGTGTATGACAATATTCCGAAATTATAAAGACTGTGAAGTGTGGACTGTACC
This sequence comes from Eucalyptus grandis, assembly GCF_016545825.1. Taxonomy (NCBI): domain Eukaryota; kingdom Viridiplantae; phylum Streptophyta; class Magnoliopsida; order Myrtales; family Myrtaceae; genus Eucalyptus; species Eucalyptus grandis. The sequence continues at coordinate 28,834,981 of NC_052612.1, forward strand.
GAATTGTATGATGTTCTTTTGATATGGTGCTCTTCACGGAATATTTTCCTCTAGATCTTATATATAACATGTCGAATTTAGAATGTATTAAGGCTGTTTACTAATTTCTCAAGAATTATGACCAAAGGAGTGCAATCTGTTTTTATCCAAAATTTTTCTGTATTTTCAAAAATAAATGAAATTGCTCCATTGATATAATGTCTTGAATGGTTGATTATGCTGCATATGTGGCGACATATGACATGTTATATGACATCAAAAGCTGGTCGAAACCTTTGATATTGTTGCATCAAATGCCATGTTGAAATAGAGATACATGTGTGAATATAAATTATGATAATGATGATACCGTCGGAGGTGTGAGCCGACGATACCCCGGGAGTGTTGGGATGCCCGGAGTGTGGGTGCCGGATGCCCGGAGTGTGTGTACCGAATGCCCTGGGAGTGTTGGGATGCCCGGAGGTGTGTGCCGGAAGCCCTGAAGGTGTGTGCCGGGGGGATACCTCGTGATGCTAGTTGGGGTACGAGATGCCCAGAGTGTGTGTGCCGGATGCCCGAAGGTGTGTGCCGCAGGCTCCTTGTGATGATAGGTTAGATGCGAGCAATAAATTGTGGGATGAAAACATTGGTCCTTGGGAAGAAAAATGATGTGATCTAATTGAAAGATAAAGATCGAGAATTGAATCATGCGCATGGATGTGTGCATATGGCATGAGATGAACCTCATGGCAATGCAAGCATGGAGTACATGTTGGTATATGCACGTTGTATGATGATATATGCATGGCTGCTTGATGATACATGTACAAGTGCATGGTGGTATATGCATGTTGTATGGTGATATATGCATGGCTGCTTGATAATACATGTATAAGTGCATGGTGGTATATGCTCGTTGCATGGTGATATATGCATGGCTGCTTGATGATATAAGTACAAGTGCATGGTGATTTATGCATGTTGTACGGTGATATATGCATGGCTGTAAGGTGAGGTATGCTTGAATGCATGAATGATATGTATTTTATTCATGATACCTTGATTGTTCTGCTTGACGCATTGTGTAGTTTGGTGGATCTTTACTGCTGAGTGGTTGTATTCACCCCTTTGGGTATTAACATTTTAGATTGAGCTATGCCTCTAGCACTTGTCACACGTGGTACGTTTTATGGATTACCGTCTGATGTAGAGGTCGAGTGCACGGAGCACCCTTGCTTCAATGTTCATGGTTTAGTGTTTATCCGCCTCTGTGTTTTGGTCATGTACGACGTGGGCTTCCCTGTAGTACAAGAGTTTTTGTCTGTCCATGTTCGACGAGATGGGAGGATGATGGGGATGCTGCCGCCGCCGCCGGCCGATACACCAGGATGGGTGTAATAGGAGCGTGTGACTGGTGGAGGTTGCCACTTTTTTTTGGGATAGCTGACACTAGCTGATGGATAGATGTACATGTTTGATGTATAGTCGGGTTATTTTTTTAGCTTAGCCGAGCTTAGTTATAGTCTTGGCTCTTTTGTCATACCGACTTGTGAAATCCATCTTAGTATGTAAATAAAAGTGATCCGGCCCTAAGATGCATATATATATATATGAAAGTTTGTAGTTGGTGTGCATTGCATTATTGTTATTGCGGTAAGGGATGGTGAGACTCGTTTATGCTTCCGTTGATGAGCTGCGCTGGGACCTTTAAAAAAAAAAAGGAAAAAGAATTTTATTGATCAACCCCTATGAACTATGGTTCCACTTTAATTAAAAAGTTATTAGATTGGTATGTAGTAGGATAAGTGATAAGTACCTGTAGTGACCCTAATGGATCGGGGAGTGTGCCGAGGGGGTGCACATGCTTTTTGGGGTTTCTATGCATCACGAGGATGACTATGAGGCTATCCTTATGCCTAGGTTAGATGTCTATTATACTAAGTGTATGTCTACTCTATGGGTCATCAAGGGACTCCCAAAGTGGGTCCCTCATCATTTTGTTGCTTGATACTTGAACCTCGATGGCGATTTGATTGAGCCGTTGAGGGTCTTTGATGGAGAAGGGAACGAAACTATGGGTGAAGCTGTTAGCCCATAGTGGATGGTTTGTCTTTTGTACAGGCAAGCTTTTGGGCAAGAATAGTACGGGAGATAAGCTATCCCAACCCTTCCTAGGTTTTGTGTGTTTTGTGTGCTATATTAGATATTGTTTTAAGTTGTAATATACATCAATATAATGAGATATATATATATATATATATGTGTGTGTGTGTGTGTGTGTGTGTGTGTGTGTGTGTGTATGTAATATTTAACTCATGCAATGATCTTCTTGTATGTTATATGGTTATATATTTATGATGCTTCCACTTGTATTAATCAAAGGAAAAATTTAACTAGTAATGACACTTGTAACGCATGACGTACTTGGGGCGTCAATCATGTTTTTGTTTGATTAGTGTTTTTATATGAGCACCTAGTTAATTGACTTTCCCATCACTATATCGATCCTTCGGGCATCAATCTATTTAGGTTTACCGATATTGGGTGGTGGCAAGGGTAGCTCGATTATGATATTTATGTTCATGATCATATCTTAATCAATAGTTTGCTCGAACCTAGGATTTGGAAAGATTCTAAAGGCTAAAGGTGACACTAGTGTTGCAACCCTTGGCCCACTAGATTCAATGTACTATAGTGTATCAATTTGTGTTAACATATAGATTAAATGTATCATGTTGTGTCTTATTCAAGTATTCTTTGTAATTCCTATTTTACCTCATGTCGTGTAAACAAGTTGTGTTCAATATTGTCAGCCCTATATTCTAGTTTCTGTCAATCATTTGAGGACAAATAGAAGAAGTTTTCTTTGGGTATTGTGTGGGATTTTGTTCTATATGAGTACAAATTGGATGTAATTGTAATTCAATTTATTTGTTAGACTCTTCCCTCTCATGCATTGTTTTTCTACTTTAAAGGCATAGAAGAATGAATATTGTCGATGGCCTCCTAGACAATACCATAAAAGTTTCAACCTTTTACTACATTTTTGTTAGAGATATTTAGGAACCTTCTAGAGATTTTTAAGGTATTTCCTTTGATTCTCCATATCTATTTTGAATATGCCTATCCGATATGATTTCTTTAGATTGTCATCTATTCAAGTTTATAAATAGGCTCCATGTACTATTTTCCATTGACATTGAAATATACATAATTTCTCTCTTCCATTTTATTATTATTCAACATGGTATCAAAACTATCACTCATCGCCGTTGGCCCAAATCAGGCATCGTTGAACATCGCCAAGCCCCATCCAACCCAAATCAGATTTGATGTTGCCTAGCCTTATCCAGCTTAGATCTAACGTCATCTAGTGTCACGCAATCTCATTCATCCTAGTTCTAGAATTGACAAGATTTGACATCGATTGAGCTCTTTGGTCCTCTAGAAAAACCTTGGAATAGCAAATGATGCTATCCGATACTTTATTCCTATGTTTGGATTGTTGGTTTGATAGGTTGCTAGTGTTGTGACAACCTTGTTAGGTTATTAGTATGAAAGAGTTTATTGATGTAATATTTTTGGATTGTGTTGGATTATTGAACGGTTGAGGTTGAGTTGCTTGATAGAAAATATTATGATAGTTTTCTTATTACTATTGGAGAACAGGTGATCTTGTGAAGAGTAATATTGTGATAATTGAGGTGATTTCATCTTCTTATAATCTAATTACCGATAAGAAGCTTGAGGGGTAGTGCCGACTTTCAATAATGGAAGAAAATTGTAAAGCTAACTTTGACAGGCAGAAATCAGCATATACACTTGATTGAGCTTAAACCCAAGGATGATGCAACTTGAGATGTTATTGATATACATACTCTTGGTCAAATGTTATACTCTTTGGAGAGTAATATAGTTTATCTAGTAACTCACATTAACACAGTCAAAGAACTGTGGGAGTATGTTGCGACCCGATCTCTCCGCCACCAGGTCCATGGGGAAAGGAAGGGGGAAAGGTTGGATTTAGGGATACTTGACCACGAAAGCTCCCTCACGAGTCTCATCCATAGATGTCTCATCACCTCACCTCCCAGGTGAACCTCTTGTGAGTTCACGTGATTGTAGTCGTGAGCTCTCCCAAGCTTATATCCTGCGTGATAGCGAAATGTGTTGTGACCTTACTTTAATGCCGCCACATGTCTTGATAAAAAAATTTAAGGTCAAAAGGAAACCAAACATAAATGTGAGTTTAAGGGTATTTTTACCATCATGATAGCCCTCTCAAGATGTACATCCACCAAAGATGGCATCACTTCATCTTTATTGGCTTCACCATATCAAGTATGCTAAATCACAACAATAAGCCTTTTCCAAAGGCTCATACCCTTCATGACTAGTTTATTAAACGATCTAGTTATTTAAGACAGTCTAAAAATAAGATAAGAGTCGCCACTAGCCTCGTTTTTGGGGAATGGCTAGAGAACCCAATTGAGGGTTGAGAATAGACCATTGATTCTTACACAACTAGATATCTAGATTCGGGAATTTGGGTTATGCTAATATTTCAATTAGCACCCTTTCAATACCTTATAGTATGTCGTGTTACCTAAAGTGTCCATGCGTTTCTTTTTACCTTTTAGGATCATTAATCCTATACTAGGCAATCATGCATGGATAGTCATTTTTGCGCCATTCTATTTCTAAGAAAGATAAAAGAAAACAATTAATTGAATTAAAAGTATGAAAGGTTAAGTAAATAGCCAAGGAAAGCGATAAATCTATCATGTAATCCTAAGGAAGATAAAAGGAAATAAAATAAAAGAACAAGAAAGAAAGAAACCCACAACTCCTCGAGTTTTTATACAAATAAAGAGAACTTGAGACATATGTCAAGGATGAATAATACAAAATTATAGTCGGATTAGACATCAACCTTACACCATCTTCATGTCCTATTTTTCTTCATGATCATAATCTAAACCTAATCTAATAATTATAGCTAGGTACATACAATGAAAAGAAGCGACCATGCGCGTTAAAACAATCAAAAACACAACATAAAGCCAAGATCAATTGATGAAGTGAAGCAAGGTCTAAAATCAACAAAATTTGGGTCTCGAGGGCAGCCTTTGCAATTCATGTGTAGGCCCCTTTAGAAACCTACCCAATCTATTTTTATGACTTATAGTCATTATTGATCACTTGTGTTCTTGCATGGCCAATAATGCTTGTAAGTCCCTAACAAGGCATTCGAAGTGACTTTCCAAAATTTTCTCTTGGTATTGTGAATGCTAGTACGAGCACCTAGAGGGGGTGAATAGGTGTGAAAACAAACTTTTGTGAAGAATAGTGTAAAACTTTACTTTTAATCTAGGTCTGTTTAATGGTAGACTTTGAAATAGAAACAAGACTCTAATAATTAAATAAAGTTACGAGTAAAGTAAAAGAGTTTAGGGAAGAGAATAAGAACACAAGATTTATAATGGTTCGGCTTAATCTAAGCTTACGTTCACTCTCCCGCACCGACAGCCCATCGGCTGGATATCATTATGAATCAAAAAAGTCGTTACATTATCATGTCCTTGATTCCACAGTATAGAGACTCTGCTACACTTCCTCAAGGTCTCACAAATGTATAAACTCTCTTTTGCGTACAAGTTTATGCTCAACAAATGAATTGGCCAAGAACAAGGAGCTTCGGACTTTGGAATTTATCTATCGCGAACCCACTCGAATAATTGGAACATCTTCCTTACATACTCCTCCATGCCTTCATACACATTGGCACTTTCCAAAGGAGCTCTTCCAATCTACCCGTTGGACAGAATCAATTAGGGATTTTTCGAGTTATTAAAGGAACATGACAATAGCCCACCAATCATGCTCGCCCATATAATCAGGATCTAGGTTTCCATAAGTAAAACCTTCCAAGTTTGCTTCGCCAATCAACGGATACGAATTACCCAAATTAATTTCAAGGCGAATAATAGATTCCCAGATGCTATATCCAGCGGAGAGATCTTCTTTAGTCGATAGAATCAAATCCTCAAAGAAATACTCAATCTTGGATAAGTCTTTTCGACGATTTAGAAACTGTTAATGAGAGTAGACTTTGAATCTTGAGTCTAGTGGTCTCGGTCTTCAAACTTTGATGAGAGAGTCTGCAAGTCTTCGGACTAGGCGATGGAAATGTTTTGTCCGCTTCAAAACATGCAATGAGGTTTTCTCCAACAATCTCCCCTTTTTGATAGTGACAACACTTTCTTGTAGATTTGGATATTTTTGACTGCAAGACAATACTCAAGCAAACATGGATATCTCACAAAAGATAATTGGCTTAGTAAAGATAGTAATAAATCTACATCCACAGGAAATAAGTTAGTCTTGTTAAAAACAACTATCTTTGCCATGAAATACCAATAATGCTTAAGATACTGCAGCAAACAAACAATCCAAATCCAAAACCAGTCATAACCAAACATCCAAACAAAGGTAAAGTCAATCAAAGGTCAAATCAAATAAGAGTCAAAACTCAAATCTACACTATCTCCCCTTTTTGTTAGCATTAAAAAGGTAGAGACGAAAAAAAGAAAATTGAAATTAGGATTGTTTTGGAATGCGAATAAGCTAGAAATTTCCCATCAATTAGACAATTCCTTCCAACATTTTCAAATCCTCCTTTAGTTGAGCCACTTTTTCACCCTTGGCATTTGCTTGAACTTGAAGAGCAAGAGCATGAATTTGATCATGCAAGGAAACTGAAGAGGCTTGACCTGCATTTTGTAAGTTCTAAACTTTGCATCCCGGGGCATAAATTTGGCCTCGTATCTCCATAAGAATGTCAAGCAGTCTTTAAAAGTCTACTGAATTATCGGTCCCGAGTGCTTCCCTCTCGCATGATCGGTTTGAGGAGTATTTGCGGATGATGGCAAGTCAGCATGAGCACTTAGATTTGGAGATGAAACTTCATGACCTTTCTCGAAATTGAGAGGCATAGATGTCTTTTGGATCTCGGGTGAACGACTAACATTTTCACTAAAAGCAATTGAAGAGGTACCTCTTTTCTCAAGAACTTCCCTGTTTCATTGCCTTTAGGCGGTGAGAAGTACTCTTCATGCTTTGTCTTTTCTTGTTCACCTCTGCCATCTTCTTCTTCTGCAGTCCTTTCTTCCTCAGCTTCTTTTCTCATCGATTCTCTCTCTCCACTCCTTTGCTCGGACTCTTCTCTGTTTTGATCCTCTCTCTTTTGTCTCTGGAACGGAAGGATGTAAGTTTCTCAATGCAAGAACGGAAATGGTGATATCATCCTCATCTTCTTCATCCTCCAAGATGAGTGCTCTTATTTTCTTTGATGGAGCAATCAATGGCTCTTTCCCTTTCCATTTTGCAGCCAAAGAAACTTGGTGAGTCTTGACAAGGGTTTTCTCCTTAAATCACTCCAAAGCTTTGTTCAATTCCTTCAGATGCATTTTGGAAACCATTTTCAGTCCCACCACCATTTGATCACGAGTACGAACATATAGAATCTTGGGAGACTGAATATTCAAATGTCTGAATAACTTTGTAACAAGCGTTGAGTAAGGAAGTTGACCCTTGTCTTTCACCATCGTTCTATACATATGAAACATGATTGTGTGAGGCAAGGAGAACTTTTTCCTAGTGTTGATAGCATACATAAGCTTTGCTTCTGAGTTGGAGACGTCGATCTTCGAAGTCGATTTGGGTCTAAGGCAATTGATCACAATCTTGTGGAGCAAAATATTTGAGTTATTCATCCTCAAGTAAGAAATTCGTCCTTCTGCCATTCCATCTCAAACAAGCTCTACCGTCGCACGACCAACAAACACACTAATTGATTGGAATGCCCCTCACTCTACTCCAATCACATCCGCCAATGTGTCCATATCAACAGTGTAGTCTTGGTCTCGAACACTAAAAGAAAATATATCCGCATTCAATAAACTTAGATTAGAATATAAGTACGCCATAAGTTCTGGATGAGCCACCGTTATTTCAGAGCAAAATTGTTCAAGTTGAAGAAGAGTGAATTTCTCTCGCAGCTTCACATTTAGAGAATCAAGGAAGTCAAAGTCCACACTTCTTGGGTTGATTACCCTCGCTTTAGCAACTTAAAGTAAAGTCACTTGTGTTCATCTAAATGAAACAAATCTGTCCTTTTACTTTGAATATTCGCCGCAACACCCATTCTAGGCTTAAAATGAGTGTACATTTTTTCATCATCATTTCCATCAGGCTAACTAAGACCTCCAACACATGGATCGCTTGGGATATTTGCAAACACTCGTTCTACTGACCCCGCAGGAGCAATTCCCAATCGTTCCATTGTTAAATAAATGTGGGTTTCATTTTGATGCCCTTTCTCTTTCAAAAATGCATCAATATAGTTTAAGGGAGTGCCTCCCTTCTTCAAGGCAGAGTAAAGTTTAAAAATAAAGGTGGGCTTTTGAGTTCTTACAAGTTCTGCACCTTCAATGATTTCTTCCTCCACTCTATGATCAATATCCTAAGGTTTAGCTTGAGGAGATTGACGATTGAAATATTGTGGGCTCTGTCTTGGTGATTCTTCTTCTTCAGTGAGGTCAAAATGCGTAGGACCCTCACGCATGTGTTGTGGTCCCCTGTTCGCGATCCTTGAGGACTTTCTTTGGGAAGCCATTCTCACAGTCTTTGAGAGATTCAAAACTTGATTTGCGAGAAAGATGTGAACTTTGAAGATTAAACTAGAGAGTAAAAGTAAGTAAAGTTTTGTGCTTTTAGGGTTTGTGAGGAAGACGATTAGTATATAAGGCAGTCAAAAAGAGGCATACGGAACGTTGTATAAGGAAAAATAGAAAATGCCTTTTCAAAAAATAATTGCCTTTTTGAAAAATAGATAACCGTCATTGTAAAAGATAACTTCTTTTCGAAAAGGAATGATTGCACTAATCACGAAATTTGGGGAAGATAACATCAATCAATTCTGATTAATAGATGAATGTACCTTTTCGAGATTTTATCCATGAGATAAATTTCTAAAACAGAAATAACTTTCAGTCGCGAATCTTGATCTTCGAGTCTGAATATCTTTAGATTTTTATCCTTGAATCTGAACTTCTTGAGACTTTAAGATATTGAGTCTGGAACGAATAAGCTCGAATTGACTTTTCTCCAGTGGCTTTGTAAAAATATCTGCCAACTGATTCCTTGAGTCTATAAATTGGATCAAGACTTCTCCATTTTGAACATGGTCTCTAATAAAATGATGTCGAATCTCTATATGCTTTGCTCTTGAATGAAGAATTGGATTCTTGGTGAGATTAATTGCGCTGTGTTGTCACATTTGATCTTAGTGCATGAATCTTCAATTCCAAAGTCTCTTAGCTGTTGTTTTCTCCACAAGATTTGAGAACAACAACTTCCAAGAGCTACATAGTCTGCTTTTACTATTGAAAGAACTATAGTACTTTGCTTTCTTGAAAACCAAGATACTGTCCTGTTCCCAAATAATTGACAAGTGTCCGAAGTAATCTTTCTATCAACTCTGCATCCTACTAGATCTGCGTCTGAATATCCAAGGAGAGTAAAGTCTCCTTCTTTAGGATACCAGAGACCCAAATTAGAAGTTGATGCAACATATTTGATGATACATTTTGCAGCACTTAAATGAGATTCTTTGGGATCTGATTGAAATCTAGCATAGATACAAATACTAAACATTGTTATTATTCAACAATATTCAATTTTGAGTTGCTTTATAACTAGATCATACATTTAATAGAATATTTAATAAGCTTAAGGTTTACCTATCTAAGGTTAGCTTACTCATCATTAAAAAAAAAAAGTTAACTACTTAGCATCACCGAGACTGTCACACCCCAATCCTCCGAGTGCGTGCCCATCCCAAGTTGGCCAATTAAGTAGCGACGTCTCGAACGCATCGCCGACCCATTTATTTTAATGCACATGCGGAAGCAGATAAATAATCCCAAACAACAATTCAATGGAATAGAAAATAGGACCATATTTTAAAAACCAACACCACAACACACTTATATTATATATATAACAAACCGAGTCATATATATATACAATACAAACCATTCTAATCACAAGTTTACAAAACATGGGGGTTTTAACAACTATGGATCCTCATCCTCCCTATCATCTCCCTCCACACTCCAACTGGAGCCTACCGCTAGATCTTCAAGGTTAGGGTCCACCGGGTCTACCACCAAACCTTCTCGAGGGTTTGCGTGCCCTTTCAAAAACAACCTCAATCACATACAGAGGTATCTCAGATTCCGGTATGGGGCGCTCTCTTTGTCCATTACGATACAGGCGATACCATGCCATGTATTGATGGGGCACCTTCTTAGGTAGACCTGCATCAACCCAGACTATAAACTTCACCAGTTCGTACTTTAGCCCCTCAGGGTGCCCATGGATCAGAATATGGTACTTATGTTCTGTGATTTTCTTCGGTTGTCCAAAATACTCTAGAGGAGCTGCCATTTAAGAACCTGAAATGTTATCCCACAACAAGGTGAGATGATGTTTCAGTAAGTTCAACCCCTAAGACCCGACTAGAAAAAGAAAATACGTCTGAGGGCTGCCTAAGTATAAACACAAATAAGAGAAATTACCTTAGTCTCGGTTCCTTCCCGCAAGTCGATAAAATTCAAATAGACATTCGATTATTTCAACAAATCAAATCATCCAATCAGATCGAACCATCAATCAATGACTCAGTCGATTCCATGTCAATGAGACCATTCCCCGGTCTTCTCAATCAACACTATCTATAAAGTCTTATCATAATCGGGACTATTCATTCTAAGTTGATAATAGATAGTATAGCTCACTTGAAGCTGCCGCAATATATAATATAACTCACCATAAGCTACCATAATACTGATATAGTATACTAAATATACTCGTCAGAAGCTACCAGACCAGAGTCTGCAGGTTGGTATAATATATCATCCTCATCATCTAAAAATTTCGCCATTTTTAATATACTCGTGTGTGTGTGTACACGGTCGACCCTACCCAAAACATAATATTTTCACCATTTAAAATCCCACTAATTTCAACGGTCCACAAATCCATTTTTGGCTCAGTAAACCGATGTCCGGTGATTTTCTAATTAATTATAGAAATTAAATAAATTTATGAATAAATTTCTAAAATACAAATCACACAAAATATGCACAAATTAGAACTCAACTAAATAAACGGATCACACCACCGCACCGCATATAAAATTCCAATCACCGACTATCCTAGTCTAATTTTCAGAAATTAATTCATTAATTAAATAATTACGGAAAATAATTATTAAGTACAAATAAATAGGACTTAGGCCCAAAAAGGCTAATTGAAAGACGAGACAGGCCCAAAAATTTCCGAACCACTCTAGATAAATACCGTAGCTTATCTAGGCTCTAATTACACTACTCTAACCACCTTACATGCAATAACGATTAATTAAATTACTAATCTAATCTAATTATTTACCTAATCCATGCTTAGTCTAAATTAAACAACTTTTAAACATCATTGACTTACTAAGTAGGAATTATTGAGTTAAACTTACTTATTAAACGATTCGCTCAGATCAAAACGACGGGCGCGAAGGGATTCGGTAAACTCCAAACGGGCTTGCCAACCGGGGTCGGGAATGGCCCGAAACGGCTGAATGCAGTCTTTGGAAATGTTCAAGGGTTTCGGTTAAATGTCTTGGCGGCGGTTGGGGCCAAGAAAGGTAGCTCCGGTGGCTAGCTAAGGCGGAGACCGTGAAGGCAAGCGGTGATTGTGGTTCCGGGGCCAAGCGGGGTTGGTCAACTACTGAACGGCGACGAGCGGACTCCGGCAGCCGCGAGGGAAGCTCGGGGACGTTGTTGGAGCTGAGACAAAGGCCACAAATAGCAGCAACGTGTAGGTGAGACGTGAGCAGCGCCGATACGGCTCCGGGCGTGATGGTGGCTTCTCGGCTCTAGCGGTGGCTGCGACGGCGAGGGGCTTGCCGGTTCTCCTCTCGAGCTTGTCAAAGTTTGAACAACACACGGGGAAGGAGGAGATGGAAGCGTCGACAAAAGCGGGGAAAGAGAGACCTTTTTGAGCTGGTGGGGACCACTTTGGTCTCTTCCTATTCTTTTGGTTCCCCCTTCACAGGTCCAACCTCCACAATTGGTGTCCATTGAAATTTTTTAGGCCAAAATGCCCCTTCTAGAAGGCTTGAGGTGGTCCATAAGTCATGGCCATGGGGACACATGAATTTGGCTTGGTTTCCCTCAATTGGACTTCAATTACTCCTTGAATCCAATCAATCCGGCCTCTAAAAATTCCATCGTCGAGTCCTCGATGAAATTGATATTTTCCTCACCAATTGATCCCATTTGCGTCCTAATTTCACAATAAAAAACGATTCTCTGATTTTTCAGTCGAAAACGGCCATATCCAAAAACTCGATTTGCAGAAAATCTTCGGAGACTAAGTCGACATTCCTAAAATGACTCGTGACATGACAACTTTCAATTTCTGAAATCGATTCAAATTCGTGGTTAATTTCACTGGTGCGATTTTAACATGACCTAGGGTACCGGTGGCTTTCGAAAATTTTTAGTGCAAATGACCCATGGTCAATTTTCTTTGAGCCACTATGAACCCATTCGACACATTGACGACTCTTAATGGTCGTGAAAATCTTGAGATTTTGATTACGGACATAGGGTACCAAAAGATAAAAAAATTAATCTAGTGCCGGTCGACGAGAATTTTGCAATTTAGTGGAATTACCCATGTTTAGCCACACATCTCGGTCGAACCGACATATCTCTGATCCTTGATCGATTTTTAACTATGTTGTAATGATCTTTGCATATGAGCATAGTCGAGTAGTCGAGTCTTGGTCGAATTCTCAAGTCTAATGCTTTAAAATCCCTTAATGACTTCACGGATACTCTAGTTATCTCACGAGTAATAAACTCTGAGAATAGTACTATAGGCTCGTCGATGAAAGGCCTGATTAATTTAATTGAAAGCAGAACTGAAAAATCCAGGATATCACAGAGACATTAAGATTTGTGATCAATGAGCCTGTTAACATAATCCCACAAGCATGCCCAACCTTGTAATTTCGTGGAAGATAAAAGAGCACGGGACAATTGAGGCAATCACACTAACATCCTAATCTTTCTAAAGAGCTCCACTTTTCCCATTGCCACCTTCCATTGCAAAAAAATTATGGACAGACCATGGATGAGATAAATAGAAACACAATAGATACTTATACTTTGTTTAACTCTATGGGGAAGAGTAACAAAAATTTGAAAAGCAAATGCAAAAAATCTAAATATTTACCTATCTTTGTCTCATACAAATATTAAGGTTTAGTTTGTTTCACGAAAAATAAATGACTTGGAAAATATATATATTTTAAATATGATCGATTATATCTCATACAAAAATGAATAACTGAAATATAATTTCATTATTAGCGAAAATATTAAATATAAATTGTCCTCGATAATAAAAACATTTTCAGTAGTCAATTATTTTAATCAATATAAGTAATCATTTTCAAGAAAATATTTTCTAAATCATCCCTCCATTTCCATTAAAACTTCCGTTCACCCCCATTTTCATTCACTTCCTAAACATAGTAGTAGGGGTTTAATTGAAAAGAGAAAGTATTGGAGGAGAAAATAGAGAAGAATCCCAAAGCTCGGTGCTGTTTCAGCAATTAGTACAAAGGTTAGGCCAAACTTAACAAAGAAGCTATCCCTGCCTTCTCGGTTTCCTTTGCTTTAAAATTGACCGCTGACCGTTGTCGACACCCTTTCACGTACTCTCTCCGTTTCCCTCTCTCTCTCTCTCTCTCTCTCTCTCGAGCTCCCTGCGTGGCGCGTCACAGTGCTTTTCCGACTGCTTCCGACGAAGAAGATGGACCGGTCACCGCCAATACGCCCTAGCCCTCCCAGCCGCGGCCGCGGAAGAGGCCGCGGCCGCGGAAAAGTTGGCGGACGCGGCCGTGGACCCCGCCTCCTCTGCAGCAACACCAGAATTTTCACTATCCTGCCGCTGCAGCCTGGACTCCTCCGGCTCTTCTCACGAGACCGCAAGATCATCATCATCATGCTCACCAGCATCAGCAACATTCTGTTCCGAGCAACGTGGAGTGGCTGGAGAGTGTTGACCGGGCCGTCGCGAAGGCTCGGCGCGATCTGCTCGCGGCTGGCGAGAGCGTCTCGTCCTGGAAGGTCTCGCAGGCCGCGGTCTTGGCTCTGCAGGTCGAATCGTGGAGCTCCTTTGGACTCAGCATGCAGCAAGTGCCCGCTCTTCAGAGCTTAATGGCTGTTGAAGGAAAGGTAAAGGTTTTGTGACGTTATTAAAGTTTCGTCTCCTCTGTTTTGAGACTGCTTGAGAGTGTGTCGAATGAGTAATGGCTTAGGAAAATTCTCTCTTGTTTTATCATGTTGTACTCAGCGCTCATGCAGTAGGCTTTTTAATCAGAGAACTTTGCTGAGCTTGGGTTGCATTTCCATGGATGATCTGTGATTGCCTTTTCTCTCTGCAATCTGGATTGGTAGTTTTTTTTTTTTTTTTTTTTTTTTCTGGACTTTCCTTTTTGGGAGCGGTAGGGAATGAAGATGCTTGGCAGGACTTAGGACAACTAGCATTTCACTAAACCCCTTTGAGCGAAAGGATTTTGCATTTCCCCATAGACTTTCCCTAAAAACCGAACCAAACGCACCCTAAGGACTTTAAGTCAACTTCTTCGTTAAGTTCTTTCTCTAAGGTCTGGGTACTGTGATGGTTAGTGGAGGCCATGAGCTTGCTGGTTTTTGGCCTTTTGCTTTTCCTTTTCCTTGCTTTCCTAACAATTGCGCTTAATGTGCTTTTACTGATGTAATTTTTGTTCTTATGAGTTTCCTTCATCAAATTCATGGAACACAATGCTAATGGACTCCATCCATTGTTTAATTGAGTTACATACATTTGTGGGTCAATTTAGTGGGTTCTTTGCAAAGATGAGGCGATTTCACCAAATTTTTTATTTATTTAATTGAGAAACCCATTGGGTTAAGGAAGTTTTCTTCATGCATTATTACTCTTCCCCCAGCAAATATTTCCCAAATAAGATGTTCAAATAGTCTACAAGGACCACGATTCATCATCGTTCTCTTTCCTTTGCTTTTCTCATGATTGCTTAACATATGGCTGCAACCTACTTGTGGTTTTTCTTGAAAGAATGTGGGACTAATGAAGTAACCATGGAGAATGCATAGATAAATGATTATCCAAATGATAGAAAAGTTGAGGAAGTCAACACCCAGATAGGGTTTCTATTTGTTTCTCTCTAGTATAAGTTACAAATAAAGTTTAATCTATGTTTGGAAGGGTCTTTTAAGCAGATCTTTTGCCTCTCCTCCATTAGATTTTTATTTGTAAATGATACACCTGTGAACATTGACTTTCTTCCTTTTGACTCACTGTCTGTTTAACATTTTTCAGATAAATTCATTTATCCATTGCTTTGTGGAAACCCGGAGAATCGCCTCATTGTATGATCTGGAAAGGGCAATCTGCAAAGATGAGGGCATTGAACGATTTGAAGAGCTTGAATTGGGCTCTTTTTTGCAATATCCGCTTGTTGTGCATTACTTTTCCCTGAACAGTGATGTGATTGAAGTGTTTGAGATAACTAGTGAGGAGATTGTATGTCATCTTGGTGAATACATATCTATACACAAGAGTAGGAAAAACATTGAGATTGGGGACCTCCTCAGCTCTATAGCCGAAAAGAAATCAGTCTCAGAAGTGGAAAAGCTTGGAGTACGAATTCAGAACCTGGGGTGTGTACTTTTCGGTTTTAATTTGTTTTAGCTGGTAACATAGATTAGATTGATTTGGTATGTAGAGTTCATCGCTTGTCCATGCAATTGTTCTGATCTGACTCTTTTTCATTGCTTCATTGACCACTTTATAAGCTTAGAGAAGTAGGTATTTCCAACTCCTTGAGAATTGTTTTCTGTAGAAAAGAATTTGACTACTATTGGCTATTGCATATGTTTCACCCTTTGTCCTTTATGCAAAGTTGTTGATGATTTTTTTCTCTAGCTATTTGGATTTTTGGACACAAAGATAAGTGATTGCAATTTTCAAATTATTAGAGGACTGAGAATGTAACTTAAATAGAGTTAGTTTTAATAGCTTTGGATGCTTATTTCTACAGCTTGATTTCACTGTTGTTTCCCAGATACTAATTGACTTGCTTATCAAGTTGGTAATAGATTTTAAGTATTAAATTCTTCAGAGAAACAGCACAGATTACTATAAGTCAATTACTTCATTATTAGTGCTGCTTGATAGCTACTTTCCATAGTTAGCACAGGCAAAGAAGCCCTTTTGAAGGGAAAATTTCCCCATATGGGTTCACTACTTAAACGTTTACCTCTATTATGCACTCCTCCTGATTCTGTGTGCTAAATTCTCATAGGAAGAGCAGTTGATGATTTTGAAAGGCACAGTTTCTGTATATGGTGTTGCTTTGTATAGTCGAACTAGTCTAGTTGAGGGTGTTCTATTTTGCAAAAATAATAACCTTTTATCTTTAGGATTAGTGAATTATAGGAAAATGGGATGAACAAGAAATTGATTTAATAGAAACCCAGGGTCATGTCGCGGTTTTGAGAATATACAAACGACTCCACTTGCTTATTTAGGGGCGCTGAAGTAACTGCAGAAAACAGATCTTTTTGGTTCATCGGGCATGTGGATGACTAGTCTGCCTTTTGGAGTTCAAGTCAATTAATGCGTCCTAGTGAATGGCCTATGCATCTTTGAGTGTTTCTCCTGTTTGCTAAAACAATACACAACTGATGTATGGAAAGCGTGGTGGGTTGGGGAACAATTCTCAATGCTGAGGCAGGGTAGAGACAGTGGAGGTGATCTCTGCCTTACCCTGCTGCATGGTGCCATCTCTTTTTGATAATATATTATTTATGTTGTGCATTGACTTTGAATGCTTCAATTGGAGCTCTGGCTGGTTTTTTTTTTTTTCCCTCGTGCTGGAGTACAGAGTGAGTGAGGACTGCAACTAGAGACTTTAAGGTATGAGGAACCTGTCCACTTCCATCATCGGACTAATTATCTATCAACATTTGCTTTTGGATGGGTAGATGTCCCTTCTGAGCTTTGAATTTCGAATATGATCACCTTAGTTTCACCTGTTATTCTAATTGGGAGTGATTAGTCATTCTGGTACCCTCTGAATGTTTCAAAGCTATTTGGCATATTCTTTTTATCTTTCCTGTTGTCTAAAGATTCCTACCACGAGATGGCACATTAGGTCATGGCTCCTTGAATTATGTTAGATCAGATGGTAAGTCAAAATGAGGGAACAACGACAAATAGCTCATTGTATTATGATCAGGCAATAAATTATAACGAGATTTCAACCATGGATAGTTAAATTTTCAACCATAAATTAAATACGTTACAATTGTTGCAACCATTAACTCGTGCTTTATTAATGAAGGCTTCATTATTTTTTCTCCTTTTGTATATGTAGGCTTCATATATCCTTTATCTTAGATGCAAAGAGATCGGAAGAGACATGCTTGAGGACATATCTGAAGGAGCTGACACAAGAAGTTAATGAGCAGCGGCCAGTTGATATATGTATGGCATTGAAGGAAGATTATAGTGGCAAGGACTTAAATTTCGTTTCTTCAAGGTCAGATGATGAAGATGGTGATAACTTCTCAAATGAAGATAAGCAGCACGATGATGATTGTAATCGAGATGAAAAATCAGACCAACACATGCACATTGATGCAGAATGGCTTAAAAGAGACATGGAAGAGCGGGACAAATTTCTGACAAATAAAGCCAATTACACAAAAAAGGGTAAAAGAAAGAAAGGTGCTAGTCTGGTTCTGGAGACTAGTAATATGAGAGTTTTCATGAAAACATGGAAGGAGGCATGTCAAGCATCGTCTATTTCCGAGGTAAGTTCATGGTTTTCATTCCTTGACATGATTGACGCCATTAAATAAAGAACTTCCATTTAAAATCCTTTCCTGGCTTTTCGGGTTTTAATGAAAACATACAATTTTTTGTTCTAGGGAGGTTTTCCACCCTATAGCTATTAGTTTCATGTGCTATGTACAAGTGCTTCCACTATAAACTTTTTTGGTTGAATTACTACAGTCACGCTACTCTTTTACATTGAAAATAGCTTAACTTGCGTGATTGTTCTCTATCATGCTCAAATGCCAATACCATTGGGTTACAAATGGGATATAAAATTTCGGTTAGTAGGGTCTTTTGTCTGTTTGATATCTAGTAATAGTTGAAACTATGTATACTTTTGGTGGTTTTAGTAGCTAGGTTGTAATATGGTTGTTACGGCTATAACAACATACTAATGTAATAGCTATTACGTTGTTTGGTTTTGGTAATGAAATGGTTATTATTTTGTATAGTTTCACATAATAGTAGTAAGGGATAGAGATAAAAGATCTAAATTGCCTTTAATCTATGATATAGTAACAGCTAAATGATACTTTCTCTTTATCATTGAACTAATTATACTATTAGTTATGTCATATATTACATTTAATACCTGAATATTATTACAACATCATACAAGAAATAGAGTTACATTTCTAAAAAATTGTATGTTGTTATATACGATATGTTAGAGTTAAATATAGATATAGTGTTTAATTACTGTATTTTGCATTATTTCAGAGTAAATTATGGAATTTGGTATAATCATACATGATTTTAATTAACTCTTATATTAATTTTACCATGAAT
This sequence comes from Eucalyptus grandis, assembly GCF_016545825.1. Classification (NCBI taxonomy): domain Eukaryota; kingdom Viridiplantae; phylum Streptophyta; class Magnoliopsida; order Myrtales; family Myrtaceae; genus Eucalyptus; species Eucalyptus grandis. Next base: position 28,853,788 of record NC_052612.1, read on the forward strand.
GAGTTATATATGTAATATAATGTTATGTGGTATAAGCAATGTTGTTGAATCGAGATTCGAATTGTGAATCGTAAAGCTCATTTTCTGAATAATGAATTGAATCAAATCGTAAATCACAAGATTCGGGGAAACCTTTAGAATAACTAGAAAAGAGGGATGTCTTATTGAAGCTCACGTATTAGTTGCAAAAATATAGAAAAAAATGTAAAAATGGCATCTGACTATATAAATTTCAGAGAGATATCACGCGAGTGCATCAGATAAACCCGAATGACTGATGCAAGAAATTCAAATGACTCCACTGTCACTGAAATTGTGATATGTAAACATTCACAATATTGTTGAATCGAGACATGCATTGTGAATCGAAATTGTAAATTTATAAATCATGATTAAAGTCGTAAAGATTTGGTAAAGCACCAAAAATTAGTATTTTGTGTCATAGAAATTCATAAGTTATATAAACAATATTTTAAGATGTAAAGTTTTGACTTAGAACTTATGATTTTGGAAAAAGAAATTTTAATTTTGAGTGCATGTGATGATCGCTTTGCATAAAAAGATATGATTTCCGAGTGTTTTATCAACATAAAGACTACATTTAAATATAAATCACCATTCGTTATGTCATTTCATTTATCATTGCATTGCGGAGTGCAAAATTTAATTGTAATTATTCTACATCTATCAAAATTCAGCATATATAGTAAAACATGACAAAGTTAACATCATTTTGATGGATAAACTTATAAAAATCTGACTCCATTTATGCGTGTTGAATCATAGATTCGTTAGTGAATCGATAGATTTGCTTATGATTTAGGTGATTTGGTATTTACCTAATAAATATGTATTGCTAGGGCCTCTAATCAAATCAAACCTTATGGTACGAATCGAGAGCTATACGATTCTGATAACTATGGTATAAAGAATAGTGCCAAAACTTTTGGGGCCTAACAATTACAAATGTATAGTCTAACTGAGCCGTTTTGAATTGTATCAAATCGTAAGATCCACTTGCGATTCTGATGCATTTCTGATTCATAGCCATGCCACGAATTGAATCGCTTTGTGTGTGAATCGGATTGAATCAAACAATTCGGGTCTTGAATCATGCGATTTTAAAAATAATGGTTCTGAGATACTATATTTATTTTTATATAACAATATTTATAGCAATTATTTATTTCTCAATTTATCCATCATTATTATAGTGTGTAATTATTTGAATCTATGTTAGATCACTTTATTTTAAAAAATCATCATTGGCATTAGTATAATCATCATTAATACTACTAATGAGTAGTTGTGTAAGTAAGTTTCTAATAATCCGATACGAGTAAATTGAGAGAAAAGAGGGCTGGGCACTTATGGAATGACTGTTATGGCTTTGGTTGTAATAGCTTTGGCGGTAATAGGGCTGTCACAATAACTATTACTGGAAGCAAACAATATAAATTTGTACGAAACTTATAATATAATAGCCAATACTGTGCCTGAATGCTTTTTGTCTGATTTAGTCATGTTAATGCAATTTGATTACCTTGGCATAGATTGTATAGGATACTTGGCACTTCAACTCCAAATATGTTCTTTCAGAATTTTTAATTAGAGACTTATATGCATTTCCTTGGCCTGTCACCACCTAGATCTAGTCACAGGTTGACTTTATCTTTTATCCTCTTTCATTAATCTGATTTCAGCTATAGGAAGAGGTGGATCCGCAGACTCCCTTGCATTAGTTACTCAAGCTTTTACCATCACGACTCAATACGCACAAAATGCATGAAGTATAGATGCACTTGGAATTTTGGACTAGGTATATAATGTTAGAAAGGTTCTTACGGCAGTGGTTTGGTGGTTTATTAGAATTTAGCATGCGGAGCTTCTCAAATGGTTCTGTATCTTTTTAGGTCATCGAGAAAATGCTAGACATGTATGAAGTATCCAAGAAAAGGCAACGCAAGATTTGCGCCATGCTTCCATATCCCTTGGTCGGGTTGTTAAATGTCGCTGTGAGTCGGCCATATTTTTCCTTATTTTTCCTCTACCGTATATCTTTTCCTTATTTTTCAATTTTCTTCCTGAAAGATATTACCTATTTCCATTTTACACCTTGACTTCTACATGCTAGCTGTTTCTGATAGTTTGTTTTTCTCTGCAAAGTTATGGCTATAGAGGAGCCTATGAAAGTAGGACATGAAGCTATGAGGGAAAAGTAGGATGAGGACAAAGTCAGAGGGGCTGTTTCTTGTCTGAACATCTAGAGTTTTAGCTGCTTCCATCATTTTGAAACCGGAAACGTACTCTAAGTGCTCCTGATATTCGAATCATCTTATTCATAGGAGCAAATATTATTAGAGGTAACAAGTTGGTCTACCTAAAACTACTTTTTGTCACTAAGCGAACTTGTGGTATGGTTATAAAATCTTCCTCTGACATAAAGGAATAGCAAGTTGTTCTTTTTCTGGAGGAACTTGTTCAATCTGTGTTCCTGGGAGTTGCTGCTAGTTAATACCTTCAGTTAACTTTTTACCAAAGGCTTCTTCTTTTGTGTTAGGTAATGAAAATTTATAATAAACCCTGATACAGTCAAGTATTCAGGAAGTATCAGAGTGATGTATGTCAGATACAAGTGCAACTGGAACACATAAAAAGGGGAATAAGAAAACAGAGGAAAAGAGAACTAAGTCATAGTTCTGTTTGATCTTTATTCATGATAGCTTTTAGCTACTGCAGATCTTGTTCCTCAAAGATTTAATCTTTTTTTTTATTTTTTTGGGACCTGATAGTCTACCTTACACATAAAGGAGGAGACCTCCACAACTCTCTCTCCCTTTATTTCCTCGGCACCACTTCCAGTGCTTGTGATGTTAGAATATTTGAATAGTAAACCATGCCATCATCTAATAGCTTAAGCTTTTAGAACAGTTGGCAATAGTCCCACAAAATCTCCATGTGAAACCTTTTGACAAGTTGTGGCATAACCCTAGAAAATGTAGACGATGATATGAAGTTGGATCCAATCTCTGTTGCTTCTTGACAATGAAGCAGAAGAGGATTCACAGCTTCCTGCAAAAGCAACATTTACATGCTTTAGCAGTTTGAGGTAGTCTCACATTATAACCTGTTCATATATTGTATAAACATGGTGTCCGGATTCCCTAGAAACAAAAACAAGGACTTTGGAGTGAGCTTTTGACCTCCAACATAACCTTCGTGGGAAAGAAATGTTACTCTTATTTGTCAGACCCTTATCGTATTGTAAAACAATAAGTCTTCTGTTGCTATGTCATGTAGCACAGTTCTCAGCCTGTCCCTTCTCCTCTGGTCTTTGATAATGACAGTTTCTCCGAAGATGAATCGAATCTGTAAGTCCCTGTCCAATCCCCCATGTAGCAAATAGGATGGCAGCAGATCATCTTATCTTCTACAATAGCAAATAATTGTGGATAATTTTACAAAGTGCACTATTTCAGCCCAGATTTTCACTCTCTGACAATGAGTACCAAACATGAATCCAGATGAAGTTTTGCAACACCTGCATGCTTTTGCGGTCTTGTTCCATGAAAGTTAGGTAATACAGGAATGTGTAGTAGTGATCCCAGACCCTGCTTCCATGATCTTGTCCTAGAAGAGAGCAAACATTCTAAAACTTTTCTACCGAAAAGAATTTCCTAAACATGCATTCCCTCTATACCTTTTCTCCCTGCCCCTTCTTGAGGAGAAGGGTTCCAAATAGCATCCCACTGAACCTGGTGAAAGTTATGAGCATCTAATAGTTCCCCTCCTTCCAGAAAGGAAATCCGTTGGTGGCTTCACCTCTTCTCTTTTTATAGACATTACAACGAACAAATAAACGTGCAGTGGCGAGCATTACCTAATGGAGGTATGGTAGTTAATGCTCAGCCAGGAAATGCAGTTTAAACCAATTTACAAAGATTGTCACCATCCATGCATCTTTAATATGCCTCCAGTTATCTGTTCCATGACCTCATCAAATTATTTTAAGAAGCTGAAAATTTTGGTTAAAACCCAACTTTTTCCCTTTTTAATAAAAAATGTGAATTAGAAAATATTTTAAAGTTAAAAGAATGCTAAAACTTATCCATGCGCAACTACTTCATGGACAAAAATGCAAATTTACAAGTCACATTTGTATTTTGAAAGGGTTTCAGGTTTTTGTTATTAAACTAAAGTCAACTGCATGCCACAGGATTTGAAAAAAGCAAAACGTATAAGTCTTATCAAATGTGCCCGATTTAATGTCTTGGTGAAGCAAGAGAGTGTTTTGCAGATTGTCTGAACTGCTGAATTTGGACAAATGGGGTGAGAACTCATCTGGTGGCTTTATTACGTTGCACCAACTAAAACTTTTCTGGAAGGGCTATTTTGTTTTTTTTCCAACTTCTAGTTTGCAACTTTTTTGATCTTATTTTGACGGTCGGATGACATTTTACCTTTTTTGTTATCATATCATGAGATTGTGGAAGTCAGTTTTCATGGCTGCTCTTATTATTATATTGCCAATTGGTTACTTCTTTTTCTTGATCGCAGGTAACTTGCATAAAATGTGGAAAGTTGGAAGATGTATATGATGCTATTGGTAAACAAACGGCAGATGGGATCACTCTCTCGACCCCCCTGCCTGAAAGCAAAGATATACATTCTACTTTAGAGAGTACAACCGACAATGCTCGGCACAGTGCAAAACCTACAAAAAGTATCATCTCTAAGCATGCGTCCCTGAGTCATTTATCCACATATTCGTCGTCTATACAGTAGTACAGTTATCTGAAAGCACGTGTTTTGGACTATTCCTTTATTCCTTGCGTCAGCCTAACTTTCATTTTTATTGTACCATGCACACAAATACATCAGATCTTGCTCATTTAAGAAGGGCAGTCTCTCGAATAGAGACAAGCAAGCATAATTGGCTTTGGCACGAGAATATGATGCCTTACTAAATTCACGTAGAACGATGTGGAAATTGCAACTCTTTATCACTGATCTTGTATAAATTACAAAGTGATGTAATGGTCTAGAAGTTACAACTATGTAAAACAAAATAAATGTATAGCATGTGAACTTGAAATAGTGGGTTGCTCGAAATACTTCTAGTTATTAATTTTTGTTTTATTTGGGGTATTTGGGGTCTGAAGGTTTTACTTGGTAAAATTAAAATAGTGGTTGCTTGAAGTACTTTTTGTTGAATGAAGATTTTGGCTTCATTGGTAATATCTTACTTGGTCACTTTATCTGATAGCAGATGATATGTGAAATTGATTTAGTTTATTTGTGTAAGCTTTGACTTGACTGGAGTGACATCCATTAATATCGTCGCGTGTAATATATGTTTGATATTCATAATGGGCCCATTAATCTTGTCTCTTATGCCAAAGTTTTAAATCCTAGTGATCCCTCCCATTGTTATTTTTCTTTCTTTCCTATTTTTCTATCATTGAATTCCTGTCATCACTTCTTTGCTTGACGTTGTTACATGGTTATGCTGCGTTTTATGTGAATGCAACAGGGAGGACTAAGGATTTGCCCGATTTAAGATATAAACGAATTTTGCTGATTGCTTAAGCTCTGGAAAGAACATTCATTTAACATCATTTTGGAAATTTGACAGAATTTTGTGATGTTATAACAATGGATGGGCTGGATTTTTTGAAGTACTTGTTTGATTAATCAGTGGTTCAGCTAAAATTTAGAAAATAGGATAATTGAAAAATAGGCAAATTTTTTTTTTTTTTTTTTTTTTTTTGAATAAATGATGCAGAAAATCATGACATTTGTTTATGTGTGTAGGGAATTCATTTTGGGCAAATATTGACTAATGATAGTGGCATGTGATCAATATGGAAAAAAATGTTTGAGTTACAGTCTCTGCATGATTATGGAAGAAAAATGGACAGACTACGTGTATAAGTTGACTGGAAGCAATGGAGTCAACTATAATTTAGAACAAAGTTGTAGGACTGAATCATGGAGATTTATCTTGATATATGACATTTGGATGAAATTTTATTCATCTATACATCTTTAATTGGGCTATCTTGCCCTGGGATATTTGAATTTTATCATGAACTATCTACTATTTACTAAGGTACTCATTTTTCGATTTGGGATTGAGATATATTAATATGCATTTGATCCTCTTGAGTTTCTCAAGGACAACGGACCAATTGATCTTTTAGAAATGTGCTCGATTGAAACTCTACCAAGGTGGCTTGTATGCTGCTACGGCTTGTTCAATGTTCACCTTTATTTTCCATTTTTTTTTTCTGAGATGTCACACACTTGTGCAGTTGATGCTGAGGTGCGTTTTCATAGACGAGTCTTGTGATATCATCTACTTACTTATCAATTGATAGGTGTCACTGTTGAAGACATTGCCAGAGAAATTGGTGCTTATTATCAGCTTGATCATGAGAAAACAAGCAACAGCAAATCAGTTTTGGAGATGAGAGTTAATTTGTTGAGAAAGCTTCTTGACTGTGGCCCTTGGCTGGCAAAGCAATTTTTCGTTCATGAATTTGAGTCACTCGGTTATGGAGAGTTTTTCAGTTTTCTGACGGAACACATATCTCTCATGCCTACTGGGCTGAAACAGTTCTTGAATGGTGACATTTATGAGAAGTCCCACTTTGAGGTTTGCATGCTGCAGCATCAGTTGATGGTACTAATATCACAAGCATTGAATAGCTTGTGGGACGGTGAAGTAGTGACCAAACAGATGATTTCAACATTGCTTTTGAAGCAATTCCCCAATCTCAGTTTCAAAATGGAAGTTGGTTCAGTGGAGGATTTTCTAAATATTGTTGGGGATTATAGAGGTACCGCAATGTCAAAGTGCGTCCTTTTCTCTCAGACATTGATGGGTGCCCATGGTCACGCTATGCTGGCGCTTGATGATGATTTTGCGGTTGAACTTGAAACCATTGGTAGAGGAACTGATGTCTCACCGAAAATAGGAATATTGGAATCAGTCTCATCTCAGGATGCAATTGAAGTCTTACTAAGGGCGCCCATGCTGTCAGATTTAAGTCATTGGTCACATTGGGAGATTGAGTTCGCTCCACATCTTGGCCCTCTTGTAGGATGGTTGTTGAATGAAGTTAATAGAACAGACTTGTTGTGTATAGTGACAAAAGATGGTAATGTGATCCGGATTGATAGTTCAGCTAGCGTGGATTCATTTCTGCAATGTGCCCTTCAATTATCACCTTTCCAGACAGCCGTTCAATTGCTCTCTTTGTTCTCAATAGTTGGGGGACAAAAATATGTTCCTGTGTCTCTTTTAAAATGCCATGCACGTCGTGCATTTGAAGTCATCTTCAATGATCATCTGGAACATAAGGAAGGGACTGACAGTTGGAATCTTCAGATGCAAGAAAAAGCAGCCGGTACGTCAAAGCTGTTGGATCAAGTTTATGCTAGTAGATCATTCCAGAATTCCACTAGCACGTGTAATGCAGTGCTTGTTGCATCGAGATATTTTCTTGAATGCCTTGGTTATATTCCTTCAGAGTTTCGTACTTTTGCTGCTAATGTGTTACTATACGGCATGCAATCTGTCATTAAACATGTACCTTCAACCATCTTGTCAGAATGTAAGCTTATGGAGGAACGGATCATGCTTCATGAAGTGGGACTATATCTCGGTGTTGTGGAGTGGATTGATGACTACCGTGTTTTCTGCTCCTCTACTGATGGTGAGATATGTAAGGCCTGTGAAGCTCCATTGTTCAAAGCTGACGCCTCTAAGTCAAGCACAGGCTCACTGTCTGCTATATACAATCCACAAAAATCAATTCCTGCGGAAGAAGACAAGATTGTGCTCTCTCTTGTTTCTAAGGGTCAGAGTATCATAAATAATGAAATCTGTCAAAGTTCTGATAGTCCAGAAGTCTGCATAGATAAGGGTCTGGCACAAAACGAAACCGTTGAATATGAGGACGCTTGCTCAATCATTGAATCTATCAGGCGAGAAGAATTTGGTCTTGATCCTAGTCTTTCTAGTACAGACAGTAGCTTGTTGAAAAAGCAACATGCCCGTCTGGGGAGAGCACTTCATTGTCTTTCCCAGGAGTTATACTCTCAGGATTCTCATTTTCTTCTTGAGTTAGTAAGTTCACTGTTGTGTTTCTTTAATCTTAGTTTTTTCTCTCCAGTAGCAGTCATCATTTAGCAAGATAGTGCTGTGAGTTTACAATATCTATTTGCCCCATTGGATACCTACTTATGCTTTTGCTCTAGTTAATTGTTTGATTTATGGTCAGTGATGACCTTTAGTGGTCATGTCGTTTATCCATTCTTGTAATTGGAAAATTCCCACTCGGAAATGACCTCAATTGGAGTTAGTGTAGGCATTTGTAGGTTACCTTAATACGTAACTTATATCCTTAATCTTTATAATGAGTTTTGTCTTATTTTCACCGTTTCAAGCTGACAGATGCATAATATGTGGGAGGAACTGAAATTATCAGAAGCCACAAAAGAAATATGGTATAGAAATTCCTGCAGATGATAAAATTAGTGTGGGGAGAAACGGTATCCAAATTCACATATGTGGAATGATGCGTGGAGAAGTTGCAGCCCCTCAAGCTAGAATCTGATAGTATATTCTCAATGGAGTCAAAATAGGAGACCTTCTGACCACAGAGTTGGAACTTTTTGCTGGACATCTGTTCTTGTAGATTGCAAGAAAACAAGTACATAATTCAAGCTTTCTTTCTGAGAAGAGAGTTTTTATGAAGAAGTTGATGAGCATTAATACATAGATATATATCTATACATACGTTAATAAATTACTATATGCATGTATATGTATATATGGCCTTGATCTCCATTATGTTCACCTCTATACACAAAAGATATGGCTATATTCTCTACATGTTGCAATTCGTATGCTCGCTAGGTGAATTGTGAAGTTTTATTCATGGGCATTGCATTGACGATCCTGTGAAAAATAAGGAAGTTCTCCAGTTTGTTTCAATATGTATTGTCAATTTTTAGGGATTGATTCACATGATTTCTCTTTGTTGTGGTGTTCTCAGAAACATTGTTTACAGTTGCGCAAACATGCTGACATCTTTTAATGTTTGTGCAAACGTTTGTGTATGTACGTTTGTATTGCCAAAGGCAACCTGTCATTCTATCATGGTGTATTGACTGCATCTCCTGACGTTTGATTCAGGTCCAAAACGCTGATGATAATGTTTATCTGGAAAATGTGGAACCAACTTTAACATTTATTCTTCAAGATTCAGGTATCATTATTTTAAATAACGAGCGAGGCTTTTCAGCTGAAAACATCAGATCTCTGTGTGATGTTGGAAATTCAACAAAAAAAGGATCTCGTGCTGGATACATTGGGCAGAAAGGGATAGGCTTCAAATCAGTATTTCGGGTATGTTACAAGAGCCATCATTACTGTTATTCATCCTTTCTTAGTCTCTTTTCCTGCTTCTGCCTTTATGTCATTCGACTAACTTCACAGTGATTTGAAAGAGAATAAAAGAGAAAATGACTCTCTCTCTCTCACACACGCACACGCACACACAGAGTATGCATTTGCACCGGGCACTTATTGTGCTCAAACATGCAAGAAGCCTGGGCACATACATGTGTGAAACAGAAGCAACAAGCAGTTATTCTGCAACATTATCATTGTATTGGAATGCTGTTGTTACTGATCAAACAGTAAACAAGAAACAGAAAACCAGAAGCTATAGATTTCGAATGAGGAAGAGAAGCACAGAGAAACAGAACACGAACTTGCATACATCAGTTCTCTAAGGAAACTGTCAAGTACAGGACAACTTAAACAAGAACAATAACTGCTTACAAACCACACACACATGCAGCATATAACTGCACCTAAACGTGCTAATTCACTTCCTAAATAACAAAAATACAGGCTGCATAATATAACCAACTTAGCAAGAAAAATAAACCATAAGAAGAAAACAGAACAGAGGAACATCAGTAGAAAAACCAGCAGCACTGAGACATTATAATCCAACAATTGCTTCTGCAAGAGTTTTCGGTGATTCAGATTATAACTTAGAAATCGACCTGGAATCTAGTGCACTTTCCTCCCTTTGAGCAGCAGGATCCAATCAAGAACTGATCGCTGATTTTAAGTGCTCACTGTAGATTTTACTAAGAACTTGTGGTCTTTCATATATGTCTTCATTGAACTTTAGAAGTGCAATCTAACTTGATTCATTCCCAATATGCTACCAAATCCAAAGTGTCGGATCAAACAAGGTGAAGGATAGAGCATTCGATTAACTTTCTTTTTCCTTGTTAAGAATCATTGTGAATGCCTTATTTTTAAGTATGAAAGGCCGGTGAGACTTTTGAGTATGTAGCTGTCTGTAATGCTTAGAATTGCTCTATGCAAATTATGGATTAGGCGCATGAATGTCCTCTATATTTGATGCAAGGCTAGAAAAACCCTCCATTATATGTTATTACACCTTAAGGTTTAAATCCTTGGAGAGCTTAATCATCAAGTTGACTCATCCTTTTTGATAGTGAATATTCACAACTGGTATTTCTTGGCAAGTAGGAACCTTGCTTGCAGATACAGGTGAAGGTGGTTGAGACCTGATCTCATTGCTTATATGGTTAATTGGAAAGAAATTTGTTTTTAACATTTTGAGAAATCAGTCTTCATCTGTTAATCGGAGTCAACGTGAACATTGTTGTTTAATTGCATGAGAGTATAAGGGTCTTGTCTCCTTTGTCTGGAGAGAAAGCATATTCTCATAGTGCTATGTTACAAAGATTAATATAGAAAAGGTTAGGCCAACGTTATCATCTCATATTATGTTCATGAAAATAAACTGGAACAGCTCTGTGCACGAGCTGTGTTTATATCTTCTGTCCTTTTACATCTCCCTTCAAATGTAAGTATGATTTTCTGTAGAGCCATAACAAATCATCTGAAATCAGGTTGTTTTATGGTCTGATTACTGTGAGTTAAGATCGACGTAATTGACTCTGCTCAATAACTTTCTAGGTAACAGATGCTCCAGAGATACATTCTAATGGATTTCATGTGAAGTTTGACATAACTGAAGGTCAAATTGGTTTTGTCTTGCCAACTCTTATCCCTGCTTGCAATGTCAATTTATTTTCTAGGCTGGTTTCTAGTGATTCTGATGAAATGAATGGTAGCTGCTGGAACACTTGTATTGTACTCCCTTTTAGACCAAAACTGTCGGAAGGAAGTGCCATGAAAAGCATTTTAGCTATGTTTTCAAATCTTCATCCATCATTGTTACTCTTTCTTCATCGTCTCCAGTGTATTAAGTTTAGAAACATGCTGAACGATTCACTGATTATTATAAGAAAAGAGGTTCTGGGGGATAATATTGTCAAGGTATCTCATGGGAAAGACAAAATGACATGGTTGGCAGTTTCTCGAAAGTTGCAGTCAGATTTCATTCGGCATGATGTGCAAACTACCGAGATTGCGATGGCATTTACACTGCAGGAAGGAGATTGTGGTTATTACATCCCCTTTCTAGCGCAACAGCCAGTATTTGCATTTCTTCCTCTGAGAACTTACGGTTTAAAATTTATTCTCCAAGGTGACTTTGTACTTCCCTCATCAAGAGAGGAAGTGGATGGAGATAGTCCCTGGAACCAATGGTTACTGTCAGAGTGTCCTGAGTTGTTTGCAAGTGTGAAGGAATCTTTTGTGCCCTTCCTTGTTTTAGGGAGAATCCAGGTAAGGCTATTTCAGCATGTATGAGCTTTGTTCCACTACTTGGTGAAGTACATGGCTTTTTTGCTAGTCTTCCAAGGATGATAATTTCCAGGCTCCGCATGTCAAATTGCTTACTCCTGGAAGGAGATTGCAGCAAGTGGGTTCCTCCATGTAAGGTTTTGAGAGGTTGGGATGAGCAGGCTCGGACACTTCTATCTGATAATTTGCTGCAAGAGCACCTTGGCCTTGGGTTCTTGAACAAGGATATAATTCTGTCTGATCCGCTAGCAAGGGCATTAGGTATTGAGGAATATGGTCCCAAAACTTTTCAGCAGCTCTTGTCTTCTTTGTGTAACAAGGAAAATGGTCTCCAGTCACTTGGTCTGTCCTGGTTATGTCGCTTGCTAAATGTTCTTTACACGATGTCATTTCAGTCTTCTGGTTATGTTGCTGATGTCTCTAGAATGGAGAAAGATCTCATAAAGAACCTTCAGAAAATTGCATTTATTCCGCTTTCTGATGGTACTTACAGTTCACTAGACAGAGGTACTATATGGTTGCATACTGATGGCATGAGCAGTGGATCTGATGGTGAGCATGGGTTTAGAGCATTTCCCAGTATGTATAGGAAACTCCGTATTGTAAGCCCTGCCCTCTTCTCGGTGACAGATGATATCTCATGTTTGGATCTGGATTATGTGGATAATGTCACAAAGTTGCTTCACAAAATTGGTGTTCAGCAGCTATCAGCGCATGAAATTGTTAAAGTACACATCTTGCCTTCACTATCCATTGACGGGAATAGCATGGATAAGAACTTAATGATAGAATATGTTTGCTTTGTGATGATCCACCTGCAATCTGGCTGCTGGGTTGACAGGGATTCAATTGTATCAGAGTTGAGAAATAAAGCTTTAATTTTGACAAATTATGGCTTCAAACGCATTGTTGAGGTGCCAATTCATTTCAGTGAAGATTATGGGAATCCTATAAAAATACGTCAGCTGATTAATGTTACAGACATGAGATGGCATGTGGTTGACTCATCCTATTTGAAACATCCAGTCACCAAGTCATTCTCTTGCGGAAAGATGAAGTGGAGGGAATTTTTTCAGGAAATGGGTATTGCTGATTTTCTGCAAGTAGTTCAATTCCAGAAGAGTATTACTGATATACATCCTGAAACTTCTAAAAGAATGCTTTTGGATATGGACCTTATCACCCCTGGGTTGGTTGTGACAGATTGGGAATCAAAAGAGCTAGTTCAAATGTTATCCCAGTTTTCTATAAAAGGCAATAAGGAGAGTAGCAAATATCTGTTGGAGGTTCTTGATACTTACTGGGAACATCTTTATTGTGATAAAGTAAAAGGTTATTGCAACCCTACATCTAATGGGGATCCAATACCCTTCAAGTCATCGTTTATGAACAACATCTGTGATCTCCAGTGGGTAGTATCAAGCATGGATGATGATCTCCACTGCCCTAAGGATTTATTCTATGATTGTGAGGCAGTGCGCTCAATTTTGGGCGCTTCTGCTCCCTATGCCGTCCCAAAGGTTAGGCAATTTTTACTTCTTGGGCCATAGTCTCGCCTTTTAGCTTACTTTCCTGTTTGCAATTTTATCTCAACATTCCACTCGTAATGTCTGTAGAAACAAGATTCAATTTTATTCTTTACCTTTTCATTCTTTGTCTGTTTATAAAGATGCCACTTGGTTAGCTCTGAGGTCAAAGCCCTATATGCTCCTATTTACTTCAACTTGTTCTATGTTGATTGCTGTGATCTTAGTAAACAATATTCATATATCTTGCTTTCTTTAATGAGCACAAGTTTTGGATCCTGTATATACTTTGCCAATCATCTTGATGATATTGAAGGGACATTCACTCATTGACATGTTTCTGAGAAGCATATTGAACAAGCATAACTAACAATTTGGCATGCGTTGAATTCTTAATGACCGAAATCGAGGCCGTTTATTTCCCTTTATAATGTTAGGCCTCTGCTGGCAAAACTTCATATGTTGTTTCTTGTGCGCTGTTTGTCCTTTCAATAGGTGAGAAGTGAAAAGTTGCTAAGTCGTATTGGGTTCAAGACTGAAGTTAACCTAGATGATGTTCTCGCAATGTTGCAAGTTTGGAGAAGATGTGCCAACCTTTTCAAGGCCAGGTATACTTTAGGATCCCTACGTGTCGTTTCTTTGCATCTCTTATGTTGAAAGAGGAAAGCTGATAATTATTTCATCTCTTTTGTTCTTTTATTTAAATTCAAAAGGAAAGAAGATATGTTATGGTTGTTTGAGCACGGCACATTGTCAAAAATTTGCCAGAGTTCAAAAATCCCAATTCTGTATGAGCTAACCGATCTAGATTTGGATTATATGCATTGGAGAATCGTAACAATGTCATGAGATTTCACGGCATTTTCGGTCCATGTAATACTCTGATAAATAGTTTCTGTTAAGTGACAAATTTGAGGTATGCATTTTTGACATCACACGGTGGAAAATAAACTTTTAATTGATAAAAAGAATAATTAAATTGATGTGGTACCCAGAGGTATATCCTGTATGAGAAATTCTTCCACAAAACATCAGTTCTGCACATTCTATGAGAATGGAGTATAAATTCAGAGACCTCTGGGCTTTTGTTGCCTATTTAGCTTTTCAGTTGTTCCATATGGAATCAAGTATTTTCCTAGGATTTTCGAGTCATGCGTTTGATAAAGAGTTTACTCCTAGTTTATTGAAAACTTTAGGTTATTGAACCACCAGAAGCAATTTGAGCTCATGGGGATAATCTTCGTTGTTCAACTTCAGTCTTTTGAAATGACAAATTAGATCTGTCCGTTGGCGTTTGATCCATATAAGGTTTGGGACTAGTCTTTACTGAACAATAAAGTGCCAAAATCTCCTCAACTGAAGAATTCTGTGATGTATGGTAATATATTAACTGTGGATTTGATTCTTGCTGTAACCTCCTTCGATACCAACAAGATCAAGGTGAAAATGTATGATTTGTGGCTCAAATGATGAGTTTCCTCCGCTCTGTTGGCATGTAAAATCATTTGCACAATTTGAACTCTCTGAATTGTTGTCAACGGCCATGCCAAATAGGATCTTCTTCATTTTTTGGTCAGGCAAAAAGCATCTCCTTTACAAGCCTTTATTAGGAGTTAACTATTGATGGTATCTGTTGGCATGTATAATAATTTGCACATTTGGAACTCTCTGAATTGTTTGTCAATTGCCCAGCCGAAAAGCATCCCCTTTTATTTTTTGGTCAGACAAAAAGCATCTCCTTTTATTTTTTGGTCAGACAAAAAGCATCTCCTTTACACGCCTTTATTAGGAGTCAACCATTGATGGTTTTTGTTGCGTCTATGAGGGCGTTCAGAATGATAAATTAGGCCCCTTTTACTCCTACTTCAACCATTTCCAACCCTTTTGCTTTTAGATATCCACTTTCTTAATTTGTATGGCAAATCTGCCTGACTAAACCTTCTCTTGCGAGTATGGCACAGCGATCAGCTCAAGCTTACAGCTGGAGTTCTAACATTTTATAAACTTAGTTGAGTTCATGATAAATAAAATTTCATTAAGAAGGTAACAAGGCGGTACCCTCCCTATACAAAACAGCACGTCACCCATAGAGAGAATTATGCACAAAAGAGTGTTTCTAGCATTTCCAATAAATGTATGTAGTTTAGCTTTCCTGCTATACCAAAAGTGAAGGCTGTACAACCCATTATCCCTAAAGGAATCCCCAGAGGATTCAGCTCCTTGGAATGCCCTCTTGTTCCTCTCTCCAAATGAACTGAAAAAAAGGGAGAGGAATCATCTTAGTTATCTGTTTCTGTCCCACACACAAACTGATATTTGTATTAAAATTAAATTTGGATCAAAACAACGTTGTTTTGGGGTTATTTTTCTTGTTTTAGCCACGTCAGCATCATGTGGGAGAGAGAAAGTAATAAAAAATGTCATGTCAATATTTCCGTTAGTTGAATTGGACAGAGTTAACGAAAGAACTCGATTGCACAAATTTGACAAGTTTTAGGACTTGATTGCATTTTCGTGATAAGTTTTATGACTTTTGGTGAACATATCCTTAGACTAATTAAGAATCTTTATATCTTACCTTATTAGACCAATCTCATAAAACGGTAAATTTCAATGTCAATTAATGTGATTGATTGTCTGAAAATCTCTTCCATTACAATGCTCCAATTAACTAGATGATTGTCATCCCAATTGCCCCAGAGAATCTTTTATATGCTCTCAAGTCTTTTTGCTGACGAGATTGGGATTGGAAATGTTAAGTTACTTTAATTGAGTTTCCTTTCAAAGCATTATAATACTCTCCAAGAGACTTGTCTCCCTGTTTAAAATTAAAGATCTTCTCATATAGTTCATAAACTCTAGACATATTTTTGTCTTGTGAGTAACTCTTCATAAGATCATCCCATACTCCCTTAGCAGTTGTGTGGAACATGACATTAGCAGCGATGGATGATTCCATGCTATTCCATAACCCACACCAGAAGTGTATCATTCTCTCTCATCCAATCACTATAGTCTCTAGAATTTTCAGCAGGAGGGTCTGTGGTAAGATAATGAAGTTTCCCTTTGGCATTAATATAGATCTTCACAGCTTGGGCCCATAACAAGTAATTGGAGGATCCATTTAATTTAATAGTGGTAATTTGAACATTGATACTATCTATAGGAGCCTTAGTATCACTCATGATGATAATCTCAATATAAATATATCTACCACTAATCAAAAAGGCTGAAACTTTAGTGCAAGAAACAAAGTAGCAACACTAATGTATAATCAGATGTAATTGGCTCCATCAATTAACCAAAGAGATGTTGAAAACTCATAAATAGAGACTGTTGTATAGAAGAAAATATTTGACCAGAAATTACGATTCAAATAATTATATGTTTGACGGAAAACCAGGAAGACCAGTCAACCATAATCAATAGAGTACTCTGATTCTTGAATCTGCTGATCAGTAAGTGTTGTAATCCATGTTCATAAACCAAACCTGATGAATCTGATATCTTCTAATCTCATATGTATCAAGACTTGAAGAGAAAATAGATAAAAATTGCAGCTTTAGGTGGCTACGCACCAGAGAAGAAGTAGGGTTACTAGGGGACTCTCAAACCAGCAATAGGATCAAGTAATCAAGTAGTTAGATCTGCTCTGATACCATGTCACAAAGCTGATTAGAGAACCCGCAGCAAATAGTAAGAGAGAAAGAAGAAGAGAGAAGGAATAGAGAAGAGGAGAAGAAGGAGAATGCAAAAGAAAGAAACAAAGAGGGGCTGTAGATTTCTGTAGTAATAGAAACCCTACACCCATTGTATTTATATTGAATATAAACTGTATATAACAATAATACCCTTATGTAAGTAAAAAAAGAAATAAAACTCTGATAATAAAGGAAACTCGATTAAAGTAACTTAACAGGAAACAAAGAGAGAAAGAAGATGGAAGATTAGAGAGAGCATGCTTCAACTACGCAAGTCTAACTTAGACAAATAGGTCATCTTCCACCTGCTTAAACTCTTCTCAATTCTTTGTGTCATTAAATGCCAAACAGTTTTTGCTATATGAGTGGATCCCAATAACAATGCCAGATACTGTATATGTAAGCTAAAATCCTTACAGCCAAGAATGCGAGACATTTCTTGCGCATTTACATTCTAGCCCATAGACAACTTCAAAAAATAGCAATATGCCTCTAAAGTGAAAATTTTGTTTGATGTCATCCTCCAAGAAAATGATGGTGTCATCTGCAAATAAAAGGTGGGATATGGAAACTGCATCGCAAGCATTGCCAACCTTGAAGCCATTACACAAGCCCTCATCAGTAGCAGCATCATGCTTAATACTTTTATAAGCAACTGAAACAACAAACGTGATGGAGAATCACCCTGCCTCAATCCTCTAGAAGACTTGATGAAACCTCTTGGATTGCCATTCACCATAACCAAGAAAGTTGGTGAAGAAATGCATTTTGGAATCATCTACACCATTAGTCACCAAGATTTATTCATCTTAACATATGCATCAGGAACTCCCACGAAACATGGTCATAGGCCTTCTCCATGTCCAGTTTGCGAATCACTCTTGATTTTGTTGGTTGTGAAGGGAAAGGTAGTGATAGAAAGAGAAGGAAGGATGGGGCAAGAGGACCAGATCTTGGTTCTCATGCCATAGATATCTCATCTAATTTGCTCTACTACAATGAATTATGAACTTAGATAGTCAATTGCAGTATATCATCATTTTTTACTGCTTTGGTGAAAGATTGCCTTTTGCCACTATAAAGTAATTGGGCTGTTTGAGCTGCGCATTAATTAATATGATTTTGAGAGATAAGTTCCGAAGGTTGGGATTCTATCCATTAGGAAGTGATTTATATCTCATCCTTCAAGTGTCAACGGTGAACCATTGTCTAAATGCCTATTTTATAATTCTTCTGGTTGGTAATAATACTGGACGCTGATGGATTATGAAACTTTAGCTTGTCTGAGAAAAAGAACCATTCTAGGATATAATATATATTGTCAATTTGACGTTTATCTTAGTGTAATTTATTTTAATTGATGAACAGGGAGTTCTTATGATGGAGATTTTGGTAAAGCAGATTGATGCCCTCTGTTCGAATATGGTGCTGGAAATGAAACTTAATCTATTTGTGAGACATAAGAATCAAATGGAGAATGTGACTTAGGAGTTCTTGGGACACTTGTGCGGGAGTTAGTGATTTACTTTCACGACCACTCTTTCTAACCCCTTTTGTTTCAATCTTTTCCCTCTATCCCTCGATAGGTAAAGGCCCTCAACAAATTCTGTCCGCACTTCTGGTGCACCAAGGTTCTCTTTATCTGAAAGATAATATTTTTTCTCAAAATTTTGAAAATTAGTCACCTTTCGAGTAAAATTTCTCCTTGAAAGGGAGGATATGTTCATTTTTCCAAATTTTTCCTGATTCCAATTAAGCTTTTCTTGTCATCTGAAAGTGGCCAAGAGGTGTGTGGTCAGAATGTGGACCAATTGGTACTTCTAACAATAAGTGCTGTGCTGCTCTCCTTTCAACTTGACCAGCTTCAACTCGTATTTATATTGTTTTATTGCTCTGTACTTTTGATTTTGTTTCTCTTTGACTGTCATTGGTTATATGATAAATTTCATCAAGTAAGCAAAATCGAAGACAATTCTCTTCCAAATACGTGTTTCAGGATTCTTTCTAGAAGTTTCAATAGAGAGATGGAGATAAATATGTTAAGACCCGCTGTATCTGTTATATGTTGATTATATGTTTACTGAATCTATCTTAAATCTCTTCCAAACATAGCGTTCAGGATCCAGTTGAAGGAGTTCATAATTATGAAACAGTATGGGTGGAACTCTTTAATGCATTGTCACATGAAATTTCAGTTAAAAAATCTATTGGTAAGATCTGGTACACTATTTACCGTAATTGAATATCTCTTTGTTCAACTTTCAATAAGGTTGGCTTCTTGATTTTATACTCATTATTTTTATTTTTGTTACTCGGATCTGTGTTCTCATTTATGTGTCATTTTGCTTTCCAGCGTAGCACAAATGGCAAGGTTATATTCATTTATTTGGAATGAATTGGCTTCTTCTCAGATAAGAATGAGTGAAGAGATTAGAACGAGTCAATTTATCTTTGTTCCAAGTGCATCTGGATCTCGGCAGGAGGAGCTGGTTTTTGGCATATTTTGTTCCCCTAAAGAAGTGTATTGGCATGATTCCACTGGTTTAGCGAAACAAATAAATCAAGTATATTCTCAGTGTAGATTGTTGGGTGCAACTGATGGCCTCCCTTGCAAGACATTGGACAATATCTACCCTGGTCTTTATGATTTCTTTGTCAGGGAATGCGGTGTTCTTGAGGGCCCTTCTTTTCATGTTTATCTGAAATTGTTGGTGGAGTTGTCCGCTACTGCCTTACCTTCGCAAGTAGCTAAAAGAGTGAGTAACCAACTTGAATTGTACTCAGGTGTGATGAGGTTCGTTGGTCCTAAGGCCTAAGAATTTTTCCTTTCATGTTTTAGGTATTTCAAATTTTTTTAAAGTGGAATGATGGATTAGTCTCAGGATCCATAACTGCGGAGGATATCAGCTATTTCAAAGAATGTTTGACAAAACCAGAATACACCATGCTCCCCACGGTGCTTGATAAGTGGGTATCCCTGCATCCTTCCTTTGGTATAGTGTGCTGGTCTGACGATGAGAGTTTGAGAAAGGAACTTAAGTATGTAGAAAACATTAATTTTCTGTACTTTGGTGAACCCAGCGACAATCAAGAGATGCTTCCTGCAAGTGTTACTAAGCTCCTGAGGACCTTGGGGATTCCTGCACTTTCTGAGGTACGCATGCCCCACCCCCTCCCCCCTTCTCCACAGACACAAAGCCACAGGAGCAAAGGGCACTAGCATATATGCTCAACACACGGCCTAATATGTCAATTTTGACATACCTATATTTATAATGTCTCGTTATTTACTGACAAAATGACCTGGTAAACCCATAATGAAAAAATCTTGTATGAGTTTCTTGCATTGAGATAATGAAATGAAAACCCATTGAGTAATTGAAGGCGTGGTTTGTAATATGAAATGCCATTTGGATAGTGAAAAGAAAATAATTAAACTGCAAGTTTTTGTATGAATTTTGTGCATTTGAATGTTTTTGCGGCTGTGTTGACTATGACACTAAAATGCATGTCATTCACTTAATGGAAGGCTCAAAATTAGGGTGCACTTATAGGCTTATAGCATGCTGTTGGATTTACATTGAAGTTTGAAAGATAAATTCGAGACTACTTTACCTGTACTAAGTATTTTATTAACTGTCAAGTATAGAAGCATTTATTGACAAACATATAATTCCAGCAATCAGTTGTTGACAAAGCTCTTCTCCTTATCGATAATTTCTTGGCAGCTTGTAACTCGTGAAGCAATATATTATAGTTCAGCAGATGGTACTCTAAAAGCCCAATTGATTGACTGGGCACTTCCCTATGCCCAACGCTACATCTACAGTGTGCATCCTCCGCGATATTTACAGCTTAAGCAGTCTGGTTTTGACTGTCTTAAACAGTTGCAATTAGTAGTAGTTGAAAAATTGTTCTACAGAAGTGTGATCAAAAGTTGTGGCAGTTCATCCAAGAAGAAATATGACTGCAGTTGTTTACTAGAGGTATGAAGCTTCTTGAACGTTGGAAGTCAAATTCCCATAGTACTTTGATTTAGTGAAGAAGCTAGAAAATGTTGCTATATCATTTGAAAAGACATCATCTACCCAGGAACAGAAAATCACCTCTAGCTAAGTTAAATCTCTACTAGGAATATCTGATGAGGGGGCCTTTTGAAAAGTGGTTAGGTGCTTGCTCTCAGCTTAACACTTTTGGTCCAGATTAAAGAAATTTGTTTTGAGGAAACTTAACAACTTTTGTTCTGAGCACGGAACTCATATGGGTTTGTTAAACCAAGCTGAATATTGTGTAGCATTTGTTTGAAAGAGATATACTTGGTAATCCTTCAAAGATCTGCAGCTTTGAGTACAAGCTGAGGTGGAGGACCCTTTACACTTGGGCTAAGATATCATAATATGCAAACAAACCAGATATAGTTACTGTGTAACGATAGTGGCCATGAATAGCAGAATGGATTTTTTCTATAATGTCTTATATCTGACTTTTGCAGGGAAATGTTCTTTATGTTGCTCAACAATCAGATTCTCATGCTTTATTTTTGGAGCTCTCTCGATTATGGTTTGATGGAAATCCAGAATTACACATAGCAAATTTCCTTCACATGATTACGACTATGGTGGAATCGGGTTCCACTGAGGAGCAGACAGAGACTTTCATATTGAATAGCCAGAAGGTGACAAAGATACCTAATGAAGAAACCATTTGGTCCCTTGCATCTCTGCCTTCAAGAGACCTTGATAAGTCCCTCCTGATAATTTCTGCTTTAGGAGGAACGAGTGAACAAACCATTTTCAAGTCCAGGAGGAAGTCAGGTACCATCCCTAATTGCCCACCAGCGAATTGGAGAACTGCTCCAGATTTTCGTTATGCTTGTGAAAATGATTTCAGGACACAAGCGGTCTATAGCATCTCACATGACAAAATTGAGGTTGATTCAGAAACAGCGGTTGCAATGATGGAAAATGTGGTTCCAACAGAGATTGACGCTGATTGGAAAATTGGAGGAAATGCAGCTGCAACATCTGGGCTTCTGGTGAACGTTCAAAATTATGAAGAATATTTTGCCCAATTTTGTGACACCGTTATGAATGCAGAATTGAATTCTGTTGATTCAAATGCTATGACTGATGTGCCTGCAAAGAGTTCACCCAATTTTAGCCGGAAAGGGAAGCTTAATACTGGCAATCCCGATAGAGCCAAAGCAATGTTGACTGGGAGGCTTGGTGAGCTTGCTGCTTTCAGATATTTTACAGGGAATGCTGGTAAGACAGCGGTGAACTGGGTTAATGAACTTAGTGAAACCGGGCTTCCATATGACATCCTCATTGGGGAGAATGAAGCTGATAGAGAGTACATTGAAGTTAAAGCAACCACGACTAAAAGGAAGGACTGGTTCAACATATCCACCAGAGAGTGGCAGTTTGCAGTTGAACGGGGTGAATCTTACAGCATAGCGCATGTGGTTATTGTAGACGATAACACTGCGAGGGTTTCAATCTTTAAGAACCCCGTAAAACTGTGCCAGCAAGGCAAGCTGCAATTGGTGGTCATGATGCCAAGGCAGGAGACGGATCTTTCTGGTGTGTCCTAATAGGAGGAGCTACTTACTGTCGGCTGTCCAGTATTATATTGATTTTCCCAGCAACCCATGTTGTTGTGGATAAACATTGAAACTGCTGCTTGGTGGCCATAATGAATGCAACTTCCTTCAGATTTCATGGGAATTTTGATGTGCCTGTCCTGGACGCCAGAGTGCTGTACAGATAATACTAAGCATGACGCTGCAATTACCCAAGGCGACATTACTGGACATCTTCATGTAAGGTGACAAGTAGGAAAATGAATGGTTCCCAAGCCAAAGGCACTTCCGAGATGGTCACTTGACTATGGTCCGAGTGGAGAGAAGTCCAAGAAATGAGGTTCTCTCTCTATTATCACCGTCCTCCTCCTCCCTCTTGCATGTTAATCGGAGGTAGTTTCTGTCTCACAAACATTCTCAGCGGGCATGGTCCTTGTAGTGAAGGGAGGGCGACATGGTTTTTGTGTCTAATCCAGTTCAGATATAGCTCAGAATCCCCCTAGGAACGGTTTATTTGTGATCTCTTACTAGTATTCTGTCAACCTCCTCGACGTCCTTAGCACCATTTCCGATTGACAAACGGTTTTGTATAGAAACCCCATAACTTAGATGATTTAGTTCCCAGACATTCAGACATTCCCTCTAGCGGTGAAAGGGTCTGTAAGGGGTATTGGTCTTGAAGTATGTCATATCTTTATGGGGCCAAGTCCATAGCCAATTCGATAAAAAAAACACGAACTTTAAGTATTGTCCCAAATCTGGCCCGAACTTTATTTTGTCTAAAAAAAAAAAAAATACATAAACTTTCACTTGTGTCCCAAATTTGGCCCTCCGTTAATTATCATTCCACAGTCATCCAACGTGGCATTTCCACGTCAGTAATAATATCCAACACAGTAAAACAATGTTTCATTCAAATGTTTGGAGGAAGTGTTAAATTTAAGTCTGCCTTCCAATGGGATGAACTTTACAAATGATTCTCATGGGAAAAATAATTCAGCAGCTTCAGTTCGAGGAGACGAGGCACATAGCTAGGGCCATTAGATCAATTAACAATTGGCAAGCTGTTTGCAATGTCGAAACTGGGTTGGAAGCAGAAGTTATGGGCGTGCATGGTTGCGTTTTTAAATTTTGTTCATGAACAGATTTTCCATTTTTTTGTTTCCAGAAACAAAAACAAAAAAAAAAAAAACATAAACGCGTTTGTTTGTGTTTTTATTCAAAATTTGTTTTTTTTTTTTTGTTCCTGGAACAAAATTAGAACATAAATAAGAAAAAAAAAGTTTTTTTTGTTCCAAAACACTTTTGAAGAACAAATTTTCTTTATCATCTCTTTTCTTCTCTTTTTTTTTTTCTTCTTTTTTCTTTTTTTTTCTTTGGCCGGTCGTCGATCTCGGCCATGGCCGATGATTGGCCGTCAAGGGCCGGCGACCTCGCCAAAGGGTCGCCGGCCCTAGGCGAGGCCGAGTGTCACCGGCCCCTAGCGAGGCTCGACCTCACTTTGGCTAGGCGAGCTCGAGCTCACCTAGATCCGGTGAGGTCGAGCTCGCCACCACCGGCAAGGCTCGGCGAGCTCGCCCAACCACGGCGAGGCTCGGCCTCGCCGGGGGCCGATGAGCCTTGTCGTGGTTGGGCGAGGCTGCCGCCCTCGTCGGCCGGTTGCCGGCCATGGCTAAGGCCGGTGATCGACCAAAAGAAAAAAAAAAAAAAAAAGGAAAAATTAAATAAAAATATTAAAAAATTAAAAGAAACAAAAAAGAATACAAATTTACCAAACATGTTTCTATTTATTTTTTATTCCTGAAACAAGTTTACCAAACCCATATTTTTGATCAAAAATTCTTCCTCGTAACAGAAATAATTTTTTTTATTTCTGTTTCCTAGAACACTTTGTGAACAGAAACACAAACAAACGCGCCCTATACCGCCTTAAAGCGAAATATTAAAAGCAAGTACATCTTGTAGTTAAATAGAGATGTGAAGTCTATTTGTAATAGACTTACTTTATTTTGTCTCAAATAAAGTTCAAGCTAAATTTGGGACAACACCTAAAGTTCGTGCTTTTTTTAGATAAAAATAAAATTCGGGTCGATTTGGGACAACACTTAAAGTTCGTGCATTTTTTTTTATAGATAAAATAAAGTTCGGACCAGATTTAGGACAACACTCAAAGTTCGTGTTTTTTTTTATGGAATTGGCCTTATCTTTATGATGGTTATAACTAAAAAGCTGCCCCCATTTCCTCTGAAATGAAGGAGCTTCCTAGTCATTCCCTTTTGTTTTTCATTTTTTGGCTTTTAAGTGTACTTATTAAAGAAAGTCTAAATTCTCAAGATGTCAATTACAGTTGGAATGAAAAGGTTAATGGATTGAAAACTCTCATGAGTTTTCTTTAACAAGGGTTCCGACAATTATTTGCTGGTAGCTCATCAAAAATATTTTCGGTGGTGTGATGGACCATACAAAGTGTAGAATTTCAGTCGCCATATCTACCTTAATAAAGGGCGCAAGAAGTAAATTAAAAAAGAAGGCGTATCTAAAAGAAAAGACAAGGAGGAAAGAACAAATACAAAAGGGATGCTTCTATGTGAAGGCATAATTCCCATCGTAATTATAGACCTGTCGCTTTATAGACCCCTTTTCACCAGATAAAAAGTATGATGCTTCCTATTTGCAAGGCTTGTGGTCATATTAATTTAAGCGATGGAGAAACAGGGACATCGACTTCAGCTTTAAAGTAATGCGAAGTAATGCGGCTTTAGAACATCTATCACCAAATATATAAGTCACAATACTTCGCATCATAACTACAACATGGTTATAATTCTGCTACACTTATACCAAACCGATCACATAGCATAGTCCACGAAAGAACACTACCACGTGCAAACGTTACCATATGCATACTATTTCATGCTTTATGCCATATACGAACATATATATGGAATTGTACAGGTACAACTTGATGGTCCCCAATCTTTTCTTATATAGCACTACAAACAACCACACACTAATGATAGGCATATGGCGACCAAAACACTATGCCATGGACCAAACAAGATCCTCTTCACCCACATCTATGTTCAACCCCAAAGCATGCCACATAGTATCTGACCCATCACAATGTTGTTCCCGCACGGTGGCTGATAATCATGTTCATCGTCGACCCATTCCTTGAGTCACATTCATCGACTAGTTTGGCCGGTACATTCCTCTCAGTTTTCATAGACCTTATTCCAATCCTATCTCCACAACGAGATCCACCAGGTCGACATCGCAACAATCAGCTCGAAGTTCTCGTGATAACCGTCATCACATTCTCACGGGCCCCCACCATCACCTCTTCGTTGAAATCATTATTCGTCAAGGAAGCTCAAGTCGAGGGTGTCACCGGTGGGGAGTAATCATATTTAGGGTAAGATTGTCCGTTGCAAGACACAGGGCCTAAAGGCTGACATCCGCCACCAGATGGAGATGAAGGCAAATTTCCGCATATGTGTGTGCGCCCACCCGAGGGTCGTCATTGAAGCAAATCAATTGGCCATCACAATCATCAAGTGTTTGACAGGAGCCACTACATGAGTTCGCACGAGAAATAGACGAAAAGAAGGCGAAGCTAATAACAAGAGAGCAATGCCGCAAGATGTTGCAAGGCTCTTCATGTTCAAATGTGCAAAGTTGAACACTATTGAGGCAAAGTTGGATTGATGGGAAGAGGAGTGAGAGATTGAATTGGTTTATGTTAGAGAGCTTCATGCATGGAGTATATTCTAAAGATAACATTTGAATTCACACGATCAAAACCTCCATGTTTCGTTAAGGCCCACGTTGGGTTGTGCCTTACGGTGCATGGTTGTGCCTTGGCGTTCAAGAGCGACCTCAAAATGGAATTCACACGATCAAAGCCTCCGTGTTTTGTCAAGGGCCCACTTTGTGTTGTGCCTTACTGTGCATGGCTGGGGCCATTTGGCTAGTGTGTACGCCACGTTGGCCGTCTAGTACGACCTCAAATTTCCCGAGCATAATGGAGACAAAAGATTGACAATTATTATTAAGTCCAAAATTATTACAAATAAATCCTGCTCCCTCTCTCCCTCCCTCCCTCCCTCCCTCCCTCTCTCTCTGACGCACACAGAGCTTAGGACGATGGGCTAAACTATTACAAATCTTGTTTTGCACTAAATATTTCTTCCTATGATGCCGCCAGCGCGCTCTCTCTCTCTCTCTCTTCCATATTTTGACCCTCCAAGCTGAAGCTCTAGTGTTTGTGAAAGGGCTGAAGTTTCTACAACAAATCCAAGGAAGTCACGTGAGGCAAGTACAGCAGAAGTCTATAGATTATGTATGTGAAAGTGACAGTTCAGCGGTTGTGGCAAGCATCTTGGGCCGAGTAGAAGCCCCTTAGGCTCTGAGGAACATTGTAAGTGAAGAAATAGAGATTCTAAGGTAGTTCAGCAAAGCAAAGTCAGCCCATTGCCTAAGGGAAGGTAACGAACCGCCGACTGGGTAGCAAAAGCCCATCATAGCAAAAACTTCCTTTCAATTGGATGTCTTCCCATCCCCAACCTCTTCGGGATATTTTATGTTCGGTAGTATATTTACCTTTATTATGTACCTATCGTATTAATGAATGAAAGAAATAACCCATTTTATGACCAATGAAATGAATCAAAGGGTGTGAGTGGTTATTGTATACTATTTCTCTTGTGATAATACAGAAAGTTTCCCAAAATTAAATAATAAAAATGAGTGGGTGTCGCCATAATGGGCTCGTAATGTTTTTTTTACCAGCATTTCGGGCAAAATTGTAATAGTTTTTTAAGAAACTAATGCAATTAAAATATCGTATGATGTAAGGTCAGCTTGAGTCGTTGATCGAAGAAATAGAGATGGCCATTGGCTCGGTCACGTGAATGTAGTCAATTAACGGCGAACGTCAGAAACATATAGAATCGGTGTTTGAAGAGGCTCATATATGAAACGTCTTGGAAATAATACCTAGAGCGGGAGAATCACTTAACCGAGATTCGAAAACGTAATTTTCATCCTGACCATCAACAGGTTTGGTCAATTGTTCAGTTTTTGTGCAATTGTTCGCATTGGCGTCTTGATTTGCCAATTGAAAAAATCAGTGTCTCACTTTTTGCTTCTAAACCGCAGCGAAATTGGTTTAATCACTCAAATAATGCCAGACACCAGCTTAGCCTATTGGTCGTGCTTCGATCTGATGGCGCATAGGTGAATAAATAGATTGTCCTAGAATTTCTCTGGTAGGTGGGAAGATCTTTCTCTGACGAGAACGACAAGACAAGTGTTGATCATCTACTAATTT
Organism: Eucalyptus grandis; assembly: GCF_016545825.1. Lineage (NCBI taxonomy): Eukaryota > Viridiplantae > Streptophyta > Magnoliopsida > Myrtales > Myrtaceae > Eucalyptus > Eucalyptus grandis. Next base: position 28,881,698 of record NC_052612.1, read on the forward strand.
TATATAATTTGGGATGCTTAGTTGAATTTGGATGATATGTGGAAATTCCAAATGATGAGTTGTATTTTCTCCTCTTTTCATTGTTTTCTTCTTCTTTTTTCTCCATTTTGTCCTTTGATACTAGAGGCAATGCCCGCCTCCCAGCGTGCGAAGCGAAAGGATTGGGTGAGTACTGAAATAAATTGGATTAAGTGGATGGTTACTCAATGCAATTTATCAACAATTCTTTTTTTCTTGGCAAATGAGAACTTTTAATAGGTTTGTAAACCGTAACCAAGATCTTTAGATTATAAGTGCAATCGCAAGATGGTAAAAGTCAGTCAATATTACCTCTCAATTATTTCCCTAACTTAGAGTTAACTAAAGATGTGAGGATATACTTGTAAGTCGAGAAGGACACAAAATATTGAAAGTTTGCTGTATATTATAACATAGATATAAGTGCATAAAGTATAATTTTGCAATCCATATCTTGGATATTTAATATATTATGAAAAAGATTAATATCATGAAAAATCCTAAACTTGTATACTAGTGACAAATTTACCCTAAACTAGTTTTTTGATCACCCACAACTCTAAATTAATAACGTGTGACATATTTACCTTTTCTTAGCTTCCAAAAATACTGTCGTTAAATTGCTAACTTAGATGTCATGTGAACTTAATATGACAAGTCCATGTGAATCAATTAATGGATTAATACCATGAAAAATTTCAAACTGGTACATTTATGATAATATTGAATATGGGTAAAATTTTGATGACTATTTATATCGTTTTTCCTTCCTAAAAAAAATAAACCAGTTAATTTCATTTCCTAACAATGCTAATTGATAGATTTAGAATGGAATTAAAGGAAATAAAGACCATTTTTTATTGTCTAGATATTAGTACTATAAGTTATCATTTTAAAAAAAAATATATTTTTCAAATCATCCACTTTTTCTTTATAAAAAAGGGGACCAAAATGTTCTTTTCAATTCATATATACCATCAGATGAGGTGCGATCTTATTGGGATCCATATGATATAAGTGTGCACGTGAGTGGGCTCAGCTGATCAACATGAAGAAGACGACTCCAATTTTCTCGTCAACTAAGCTAAACAAGAAAGTTACACAAACAAATAGAGATTGCAATAGAAACTCTGATCTGTGCGACATCAATTATTTGCGATGCTTAGTTTATTTTATTCCGTATGGGGTGGGTAACTAAAGAAAATGAAAAAGTGAGAGAGGTAGCAAAGTCAAGCTTCTCCTCCTCCTTGCGGAAGAAAAAGCAAAAAGAAAGAAAGACGAAAGAACACTCGCGTGAGACACAACCCAACATGGAGAAAAATTATTCTATCAATGTGGTATAGATAATAAATTCAATCTAAACCATTGAACGCGGCGAGTTCTACTGGTTATGCAATGTTCTTGAAATATTAATTCGCCGTTATATGCGAATTTAATCGCATGATCTCGAAGTTGAATCATGTCATTGTTTAAAGTAGTCTCTTTTTTGTCTCATCGTGCTTCAATTTTTCTTTCCCAAGATATGGCAAGCTCATATGTATAAACCGATTGGAATGAGATTTTGTTAGGTTCATTGGCATTGGAGAAATTATTTTACACGGGCACGCGGTTGACTGCAGAACTCCCACGGAGAGAATTTATTGCCGTGATTGATGTGTTGCGCATGTGTCGTGTATTCATTTGTATTTTGATATTTTGCCGTACTCTTATTCGATGATATAGATCTATAGATTTTTGCAAGCTCATCGAGCGTGATCCTACCGCGTTCCGCTCGGTTTTCACTCTCCGAAATTGTCAATCAAGTCAGTAATCATTCCACATGAGTTGGAGTCCACCACACCTGACCCGTCTCGTTCCCGCTCTCTTTCCCACCGTTCACACGTTGTCTGAATCGGTCGAAGGTGAGAGGGTGTTTCTTGCTCCAAGACACGTGACAGATTTTCTTCTTCACACTCACACGACAAAGTGCATTCCACTTTTTCTCACCAACCCTCAGTGCATGCTTGTAAATCTCAAGAACCGCCCTCCTCTCTTCCCTTAATTTGTACCCATAAGACCCGTTTTTTCTTTCATTGAATCGTCCGTCGCATTGCAGCGAAGATCGACATGAAGAAGCAAAGCAAAAACATCCTCTGTTCTTCTTTTACCCTCTTCTTTCTTCTTGCACTGAGGAGCGTGGCAGCATCATCCATGCCCGGAGAAGTTGGTAATGCCCCACCTTCTCATTTCATTTCATTTTTGGCTAATCGATACGACGTTATCCAGTAAGGATTGATATTTGCTCCACAGCCGTGCGATACCATAGGAAGCAAAGTTATTATAGACTCTGGGAGATGCACGACTTGTGTTATGTCAAATTCAAAAACTTGCTGCAGATGACATATTGTGAACTCTTTACTATTCGTGTGAAACTTTGTTTTTGCTTTGTTTTCCTCGATTTTTGGTAGTAGGAAATCGGGCTTTTTATATCAGGAGTTGAAAATATGGGTATCGCCCACCTTAATGTGAATTTGAAAAGCTTGCGTGTGGGTGATATTGTTATTCGTAGCATACTGATCATAGGCTTAAAGAACACGATCTTATTTTATAAAGTACCAAATGAAAGTTGATGACCCTGAAATTTTGTGTGCTGATTTGTATCAATCGCGGTTCATGAAGAGGATGAGAGAGAGTTCGATTACATAGTCAAGAGCAAGAAGGGGCCAAGGCACTGGGGAGAGCTGAGGAAAGAATGGGAAGCGTGCAAGAAAGGTGAAATGCAGTCGCCAATCGACCTGTCGAGCCGGAGAGTGAAGGTGATTCCCAAGCTGAGGGAGATAAAGAGGAGCTACAAGCCCAGCAAAGCGATCCTTAAGAACAGAGGCCACGACATTTCTGTAAGTTTCCAACTCCTCCTATGTCGATATATCTTCGGGAATATACACGAAGGGCCCGGCAAGCATCCTGGAGCGGTAATAATAAATTTCTGATGGTCTGATGGTCTGATGCCAGACAATTTTTAATATAGGAAAATAGGAGACTGATTTTACCGAAAATAAAAACTTTGCAAGATCTAGGCAGAGACCTAACAAAATTTGAAAAAAAAAAAAATCTAGCAAACAAATAAGAAAAGAACCGAAATTCAAAGACCCGTGAAGAGTGTGGAAGCTTTGAAGGCAACAGTGGAGGATAGGACCCCATGGTGAGCTGAGCTAGTAGAGAGGCAATCGCTGATAGCTCGCCTTAGAGGCTCAGGTGGTGCCTTAAGCGGTTCGGGCGGTGCCGCAAGCTGCTCAGGTTGCTTGTCATCTTAAAATTTTCAATCTAATGAAGTTAGTCCTAAACTTTTTACGATTTTCTAGTGTAGTCATTGCAATTAATTTTGGATGAAAATAACGTGATGGTCTAATCAATTCCAGTGTTTTATGTGGATAATTTTTGTAATTAAACAATTTTTTTTTGTTCTCTTCTCTTTCTTTTTTTTTTCTCTTTTTTTTTTCTTTTTGCTTGTGGCCCGAGGGTTGCTCGCAACCACTAGGTAGGTGAGGGTGCGCAGCCCGCACTGATCACCCTTTCGCCCAATGGCCAGTGAGAGTGCAACGCCCTTGGTAGTGGCTAGTTTTGGGGATGGCCAACGATCATAGATGAAAAGAAATTGGTTAAAAAAAGAAAGAAAATGAAGGAAAAAAAGACAATGAAGAAAAGGAAATTTTTTTAAAAAAATTTACAAAAATTGTTCACGTCAAATCGCTAATCATGTCACATAAGATGGATAGCATCCGAGCTTCTAAAGTTTATGACTAAATTGATTAAATTAAAAAGTTTAGAACTGAATTGGCTATTGAATAATAGATCTAAAAACTTTCTAGACAATTTTTCTCATGTTATGCGGTATCATACTCTTCTCCTAAAAGCTCGAAGGCTTTGACGGTGAGATTCAAGAAAGTCCCAATACAAAGTGAGAGTGAGAGTGAGTGTTCGTGTTGTGTTTGTCTGTTGTCTCTAAATTTGAACAATAGTGAAAACTTCCGTTGGTTATGTGAAAGAGATAATTTTGGGGGTTAGATTTACTTGATTTACAACGAGGATGGAGGTTTTTCCTTTTTTCTTTCTTTGGTTTCTTGAATTTCAGTGATTTGTATATTACCAGCATGAATTAGCACAGATTTACGAGGTTTGTTAGCTATCAGAAAGAGTGAGAGTGTGTGTTTTAACGTGTTAATGGCCCGTTTTAAAATAATAGAAATCCCATCAAGCCAGTCACAAAAAATACTCCCGACAGAAATAAAAAAATAGTCATAATCAATATGAAACCGGACAAGCCAGTCTCCAAGTTTCCAACGTTAAAATCCTATTATGTGCTCACTTCTCGTACATGAAAGATTGTTTATTAGGAAAATCAAGATTTTCTATGTGGCTGATGACCTCTCTCTCTCTCTCTCTCTCTCTCTCTCCTTTGGTTTTTATGTCAATGCACATAGGGAGACTTTTGGTTCAAAGCATGTTTTGCTTGGCTTTAACCCATCCGAAATGACCTAGATATATCATTTTCATTTGACAAATAAAACAATGATATTACTTTTTCACATTATTTTTATATGCATATTTTTCAAAAACTAAATATTCAATGTCAAACCATAGTCTCATTTCATAATTAAATCTTAATATTGGGCTATTCCGAATACAATCAATTAAAAACTTGATTTAATAAGTAGGGTACTGCTTTTGCAAAATTTCAAATGGGCGTTTGAAATTGGATTTGAAATTGGAAGAGACGCTAATCCAAAAACCTTATGAAGCGTTATCACATGTAGTTAGTGAAGAACCTTTGTTGAACGACCATAAACATTATTGATTTCACTATATGTTATTTTAATCAGCGGCATCACTTTGAACACCTGACTTTGCTCAAATCATGATGCCAGTCTTGTTTAACTAACATTGTAGGATTTTACTTAACTTTTAGGGTCCAATTAGGCCCAGCCGGGTTTCCTGCTAAAACACACAAACTTAATATCTTAATTTACAAAAAAACTTGGATGACCGTGAGCAATTGTTTATTGATTATTTTATTTTAGGCTTTCGATGTTTGATGCAAACAAGAAAAATAAAATAAAAGACTCCCATCTTTTGTAGTTGGAAATAACAGCTGTAAGTCAAATGCCAAAGTAAAGACCCATTTAAGATTAGACAGCTAATTAGGTGTTGTACGCGTGAGTGCAGCTTCAATGGGACCTGGGCAGTGCTGGATCAATTAAAATTAATGGCACTCGACATTTTCTACAACAATTTCACTGGCATTCCCCTTCCGAGCACACCATCAACGGCAGAAGGTTTTCTCTCTCTCTCTCTCTCTCTCTCTACACAGAACATTGAGCAATAATATAATTAAATATTATATATGCAATAAAATGCACCTGGACCATGAAAATTGATTGTTCAACTTTAAGAAAATCTCACAAGATCCGACAATCTAAATTCTTTTTATTATGTATCGTGAATTCCCTATCTTCATCGACCATCACGACATTCATCATGAGGTGCAGTATATTTAACAATAGGTCTTTGTATGTACTTAGGTATGAATTAGAACTCCACATGGTTCATGTAAGCACAGATCCGGACGTTAAACACAAGATTGCTGTAGTTGGACTCCTTTACAAGACTGGCCAACCAAATGCTTTCCTTTCCAAGGTAACTTCTTCATGTGCATATTGTGCGTTATCGCCTCTTTATGGTCTAATATGTTTATGCTCTTTATTATTCATTTCCTCTTTCATATCAATACAATTTAGAAAGTACTGATTTATATCATTCATGTTAATGAGGATCTTAAGCATATTTGTCAAACTTCTTTTATAGTTAAAAGTGAATTTTCCGAAAACGTGCCAGTATATCATTAGAAAATTCAATCACTTGAATAAAGGAAAACTTTGGTTAATCCTATAATCGGTGAAAGGATACTTGCTCAAATATTTATAAATGGCCATGTTCCAAATCTTTGGGGTCATGGTAAAAAAAACACAAACAAACACCCAATTATTCCAAATATTTATGTATCATAAGTTGCTGCTTTAATTAATTTGCGGCTAATTCTCCCAGAGAAATACTAAATTTATTAGGATTAATTCATGGAATCGGTTCACAATAATGATGTGTAGTTCTAGGAAATCGAAAGCGCTTAATGATATTAAATTTCCACTCCCAACCTACCACAACAATTGCTAAATCAATTTTAGGATCGGTTGAGTATGCCAAAAATCCCCCATTTCACAATGCCTTGTGCAAGATCAGATGCCTCCAATTGTGAATGATGTATTGGCGTTTCAGTTAATGGGGAATGTACGGTCCATGGTTGATAAAAAGGGTGAGAGAAAGATGGGCGCGATTGATCCAAGAGAGATCAAGATGGGTGGCAAGAGTTACTTGAGATATATGGGCTCCCTCACTGTCCCTCCTTGCACGGAAGGTGTCATTTGGACTATCAACAAAAAGGTAATACAGGCCCATTTACACACTTTCTACCCCAAAATTTATATGTTCTTGCGTGGTCTATCAACCATGTGTTTTAGCTTCATTAACCCTTGCATTTGATCATCCAACAGATAGGAACAGTATCAAAGGACCAAATCAAGTTGCTCAGAGAGGCTGTACATGATGTAAGCACACTAATTTCTTGGTATATCGATCTCATGATGAATGATGCTCATCCAATTCTAAATAGTGATTGTCATAGATATTGCAAGTCACGGAATAAGATGAGCAATTAGTTTTTCATATTACTTTAGATATAATCGCTAGCTTAAAGGGTAATTTCCTAGTTAATATTCGTTAGAGTTAGCTCATCGTTTGTGAAAGGGCCTTGTTGTCCTCCAACCATGCCTAGTAACTATGAGATCACATACATTTAATTCAAATTCAGTTTATATGTGAATGATGTCTATTACTAATTATTTAGTATTGACCCATCATGACGAATTCAAATTGCAGTACGCGGAGAAGAATTCGAGGCCTGTGCAACCACTGAACAGAAGAGAGATCCACCTCTACCAACCAAATGAAGAAGCAACACCAAATTAACCATTTAAAAAAAAAAAAAATTGTTTGATATGATGGGCTTGTACCACTCAAAACATGATTTCATTTTTACACTATTATATATCGATTTTTCTCTATCTCTGTTGAGTTTTTACCCTAGATATGTCTATCTTGCCTAGAGCACGGTATGGCAAGATCATCAAGTTTTCTTGTGCAAAATGATGATTTAGGGTAATTTGTTTGAAAGAAAATTGTTTTGGGAAATTTCTCTTCTAACTTTCAAGTGTTTAGATGAAGAAAAATAAATTGATTTAAGGAAAACACTTTCCATAAGCTAAAAACAAGTTTAAATTAGAGGAAAGCGACTTTCCTTTCTTATAAGAAGAAAATCACTTTTCCTTAACTCCCAAACAAATGAAAACTAATTTTTTTTACTCTAGCTTATAATTAAAAGCATATAATGGAAGTTGATAGTACTAAAATTTCTGGCCATAGTTATGTGGATGATTTGGTTATGGAGATAAAGATGAAGAGACTCAACAATATAGGGTATAAAAAAATAATTTTTGGTCGATGTTAAGTGAAAGAGTTGAGAACAGCGGTCCATGGGCCTAGAAGTTAATCAAAGTACGGAAATATCCAATTCCACTCTTAGAAAAATCCTAATGTAATTTGAATTATAGGTAGGTTCAACAAATATTCTGAGAATCCACATTTTAATTGGAAACTATTCACAGAATATTTGGCATATAAAGAAAATTAATGACCGATAACATTGATACAAGAAATGCCAATGTTGAGAGTTCATCGGTTACTATGATTTAGACCATGTTGGTTACGACACTGTTACCTAAATTGATTTACGGAAAATATGACAAACCGGTGATGGGAAAAAAAAAACTGAAAAATCGTTCTCAGGTTCAACTTGACCACGACGTCATCAAGTTTCTGCACAAAACAGGTTTTCAAAGATGGTGAGGTGGGAAGGTATGTGAAATTAGGGAAGATTGGTTCTAAGGTGGTAATCTGGAATATGAACTAAAAGTCTCGAATCCCAACACAATAACATAAGGAACTGAACTGATTAACACTTGGAATTGATGATAGAATATATAAATATTAAACAATTTCTTTATCTAATAGTTTAAATTTTAGAATAGTTGGCAGTAATCCCGCTAATTCTCACATGGATACCATGTGAGGTGGTATTAGAGTCGGAGGTCTTGAGCTCAAATTTTTCTAGGCCCCATTTGCCTCCTTAATGAAATATATACATGCAGTATAGGCAAAAAGATAAGACTAAGCATGAGGGAACATATAGAATAACTAAATATTAAATCATGCATTCATATTATAACTTAAACTTCGTAAACAGTTTGTAGTGGTTCCACAAATTCTCACAATTGGATTGGACATGAAAGCTGATTTTCGATTCTATGGGGGCACCAAGTTTGTCTGGTAAGAATCAAATAATTGCAATTATGTATTATTTTTGTAGCCAATGAGAATTATAGTCTTCTTAGTTTAGTGGTCTAATGTGCCTATATGAACTTGGACATCGCAGCTTCAATTCTCTTGGTTGCATCTCTCTATTTTTTAAAGATAATGTATATATGACCGGTTTGACACGGGAACCAGCCTAGTTCATTGATTCTAGATTTGAATTATTGGTTTTGACATAAGAACTGGGAATCGAGACCTAGATCGGTTTTTCCAGTAACCAGTCGGGTAAGGCTGGCTTGATCTAGTTCTCAATTGCTGAAGCGGCCCGGTCGTTAAGCCTACGTGGAATAGGCATGCCAACTCCCGGTAGCAAAGAGATCGGTGGAAAGTGCTACTTTGGTTGTCAGGACCTGAAATTAAAAGAAAACTTATGAAGAGAGTCCCGAAAGGAAAGATAAATTTGCAAACACTGGAAACAAAACGACAGAGAACTAAACTTCGCTAGAACTAAAGCAACTTGAAAGTCACACATCCATGGACGCTCAAATGGAAAGTTGTCATGAAAATAACACTGGTATTTTCAACAAACACTACGAACAATAAACTTGACTCTAAAACTAAAGCATAAAGTGAAAGACATCGCTTCGAAACGGATTATATACTGTAGAGGAAACTTAGGCAAAGTTTTGATAAAACTTTTCGTGCATAAGCGTGTCTTCTTCCTCTGTGTTCGTTTCTTTATACATATGGATATTTTTTAAGCAATTATTGAGCTAAGTGCAATTCTCCCTCCTCGTTCCTTAATTTTCTCCACTTCCATGACTTCTATAAAACAAGGAGTAATCTTGTGTCTTGCAGATTGAGGTGCCTCTTAGTTACTTTGGTTGTAGTAACTCCAATACACCCTAGGACTAGATCAACATTGCACATCCCATGTTGAAGTTAGGATGGAAGAACTCTAGATCAAGGATGAACCTGATATGACTTGACTCTTGCAGTTTGCTCTTCCTTCTCGACCTATGCTTTAACTTGAATCATATCTGGATGTATTTGCTGTAAATTTACACCACCAACATGGATAAATGGAAGGATTTGAATCGACAAGTGATGCATTCTGGTTGAATGGTGATCATTTAATTATAGTTTGTTTTGTAGAAAACCTGGTGGTTCGTGCTAGATTGAACCGAGCATGTGGAGGTGACACACCATCTCATTTTTTGAAATGATTTGCTGTACAAAAAATATTCATGACCTCTATAAACACTGTTGATCGATCGAGTTGCCAACATATTTACTAAAAGCCTCCACCACACTCCAGCAATTTCATAAAGGTGTTCATCACAACAAGAAGAAAAGAGAGTTTGTAAGAGGGAGAGTATGTCAAAAGCATATAAAACCAAATCGAATCTGTAGGGGATTTCCCGGCGGCATTAGAAGTTAGAACTGCTACAAGGCAATTAGAGATTAAGTTGTTGCTGTGTGTTGGCAGGAGAAACTCTTGGTACTTCTATTTATGAGCGTTCCCACGTGTATCGAGCAAGTGGCGATGAATTTGCTATTGAACTTGTATGAGTGAAGGTGGATACAACTTCATATACGGCTTGTTCTCTCTCTCTGTTATCCCTGCTGATCCCATATCGGATCATAAAGTACTTGTGGCTTGATTGACTAGTGTGGCCGACTTCGAACGATCATCACCTTGAGTAATCCTTAAGAGATTTGACCAAATAGATCAGTTTGGTTGTTACACATGGTGTCACATGTTAAATTAATGTCTCGCGTTTGAATTCAGATAACAATTTGTTAAATCAAATTTTGTTGATAAAGATTTTTCAAGTAGATTTCAAATTGGATGAATAAGCCATCTTTTCTTAGACTCCTTAAAGCTACACAAAGGAGGAAATAAAATAAAGATAGAATAAAAATAAGAAAAAAAGTAAAGGGTTTCTCCTCTTTTACTTGCAGCGTTCATCTTTGAAGAATGAATCAAACCGTGGGGCCTAGTGGGCACACGTATAAGAAGATACAAATTTCTTCTTTATTTGTGGAAGCTTGCCGAAAGTTGTTATCCTCGTAGCGCTCAAAAGTCAAGACTTTGACTTTTGGGCACACAAAATATAAAAAGGTTACGAAAGAAAGAAAGTGGTTTTCTCTCGGCGCATCCACGATCCACAAGTTTTCTGAAGCCAGAGTCCTTGAAGCCTCGCGAAGCTTGAAAAGGAACGTGAAGACTTATGTACGTGGACCAAAGATGAACGTTGGAGTTTTTGATTTTGGCATACGTAGAGCGTTTTTGTCTTGAGTTTGAACGCGTGATGATTTTGTGTCGTGAGTTTATGTCTAAGTGAGTTGTTTATTTATAAACACTTTGGGTTTGAGGTTAAATTTAAGTGTGAAAAACATTCGAGTGTGTGAGCAATTGTAATTTCTGATTCTCCGATTATAGTGAATTATTTGTTACTGACTCTCCCCGTGGACGTAGGTACCAATACTCGGACTAAATCACGTAAATTTCCGGTATCATTATTAATTCTCGTATATTTCTTTAGTAATTTCGCATTGTTGTAAATTGTAAGATCCTGTGATTTCTATGTATTATATTCCAACATCATGGAAATTCATTGGCTAGAAGTATGAGAACCTTGTCCTAGACAAAGAGCTGCAAAGTGGAGGTCACTTCTTGAATCTGAAGGACCTCCTATGTGAAATGGGTGGGCTTGAGCATCACCTTAGACGAGCCTCTAGATTGATGCCACTCTCACCTTGCCATCTCTCTCTCTCTCTTCGTCAATTGGATCTTGAGGACAACATCAAATTTAGAAGGGGTGCCTCGGAATATAGAGGCACATCTCCAGATCGGACCATCTATGAGGACGAGAGAGTGCCAAAGTGTCGCGACCCGCATGAGTTAAATTTCAATAGAATTTAACGGATTGTTATAAAGGCGCGAATAGGCCTCTTGTGAGATGACGCTTGCGCCATGTATAGTGATGATTGCGTATGTCCATCTTGAAGCTCAATTGGCTGGCAGGCTACTTTTTGTTAGACCTAATAAGGACTCTAATCATTAGATCAAAAAGTAACAGCTCTCAGCTTAAAAGGTTGGGATTTATTCAGCAACCGAAAGCTATTACTCTTTAATCTAAGGGTTTTTTTTTTTTGGCCTACTCTATTCATACTCTAACGCTCACTATCAGACTTTTGCCTTATCTCCTTGCAGGGCGTGAAAGTCAAAACTCACTCCTGAAACTATATCGTCCCCACCCTTAACCTCCCGAGAAGGTGAGGATTCGAACTCCCCACCTCTCCCTTCCATGTTGGAAGGGTGGTCACTGGGGTAAACCCCAGTGGTTATCTAAGGGTGTGTCTATTTGGTGGAAAATGTTATCTGAAAACTGTTTTCATTGATTTCCGGAGTTTGACGCATGGAACATGAACGGTCGACCCGAAAACATTTTTCATGAATGAAATCTCTATAGCATAAAAGGCAGAAAATGACTTCCCCTTACAAAACAGAGGATAGTGTTTCCGAATAAAAAGAGCAAAGTTTGATGTTAGTCAAGTAAGGCTGAGGACTTTGTGCATCTCTCTCTCTCTCAATCTCTCTCAGCCCCTACCCCTCAAGATATCTATAAGAGGAGAAGAGGAGAGAGCTTAAAGTATGCACGACAACATTTCTGAATAGAAATTAATTTTTGATCAGAAATTGATTTATCAATTTTTATTCCCTAGACAAGTTTCTGAGTAAAGAAACATGTATGATAATTATTCAAAATTTTTGTTTTTGGAATAGAATTTTAATAAAAAAAATTATTTCTAGGGGGCGGTGGGCGGCTGGTGTTTAGCATTTGGTAGCGAGCATTCGACATCCCACAAACAGTGAGTGGGTAGTGACAAGAGTGAATGATGAGAAAAGTTTTTATTTCTCACTATTGTTTTAGAAATAAAAAGCTAAAAATTTTAACTTCTAATTTTTGCGCCAAATTTATTTAATAGAAATCTATTCCAGAAGTAAAAAAATGAAGTTACGTTACCAAAATGATTTCTATTTCAACCTATTCCGGGAATATAAAAATAAATAAATAAATAAATATAAATTTTGTCATGTGCACCCTTAATATTAGCCATGTGCAACTTGATTTTCAATTCAATATTTTTCGAAACTTAGCTGCTACCTAGATTGTTAGAAACACCCTCTCGAATATGTCAGATCCAAGAATCCTAGAACATTCTGTTTTTCTTAAAGTTTCGTGTTAAACGAAATTTACTGAATTAAGTGCATTTTGCAGTAAAATACATGTCCAAACTGGAGAGAGAGAGAGAGAGAGAGAGAGAGAGTTTTGTATGGTTGGTTGAGGGGATTTGACTTCATGTAGGTGAGCATAAATCGAGCGTCCACATGTTATTATCTCATGTCTGGAAACAACAAATCGGAATAGGGTGAAACTCTGCAGATCTGTGTCTAAATTGGGGGTAGGGTAAGGGCACGCCAGCAGAAGAGGCATTTTACATTCCTACATTCTTTCGGTAACCAATTTTAGATTTGTTATTCTTTGATAGCACACGTCCCATTATGTCCATGCATGATAGCGGACAAGCCTGGAGATCAATCTGAACGAGAGACGAAGTACTTTTGCATATACTAATTCTGTCGCATGGGAACCAGCACAAAGTTACTGAGCCAAGCCAACTCGGAAGATCATTACAATATTGATCCTAAGATATATTGAGAAAGTTAAATTTCGGTGATCATTGCCAATTATTTTATCTAATTTAAAGAGATGTCAAGAATTAAGTAAATGTGATTACTTAAGCGGTGTGTGGCTGCAACCAATTTCAGTGCGGGTGTTCGGAATAACTATGACTTACATAGATTTTATAAACTGCATTTTACATTAGGAAAGACAGGCATTTACTACTAAAATAAACGGCTTAGGTGAGAGAGGCTCTCCCCTGGAAGTTTGAAAAAGAAAAGGTGGTGATTCCCCATTACAGCCCACACGGAAGGAAGTTAGATTAGCACATTGCATTATTCCGTCAACCCATTTTGGAGTGTACATACTTCCAAGAAGTTTCACTCCATTCCGTCATAAGCTATATGTGAAACTGCCCAAAACTTTTTTCCTCCTTTTTCAAACTCTGAGTTGATGCAGCACTTCATATACAATGAACATGTTATCCTCAATTTGCCTCCTTATGGAGAAGTGGACTCTGTTCCATGGCAATCGAGTCTCGTAACCAAGGTTTGAGCTTGTTAGCGATTACCTTTGAAATTATATTGTAAGCACAGTTGCACAAAGCTAAAGAGGTGAAATTGTTTCAAGGTTTTTAAGGATTGAGAGCCTTAGAAGTTAGATAAACATGGGTTCTATTTGATTTCCTCTCGGTGCCGGCAATAAATAATTAGTTCAAGTCACCTGATCCCGTTGCTTTAGAGGCACCTAATTAAATAGTAATAATTGTTGCGATTCAAGTCCACTTAAGGTTTAGCTAATGGATTATTAAGCCTAACTTAGTTCAAGCTCTCTCAAGCCCATACTAATTCACGACTTAGATTCAAATTCTTAACATGCAATTAGGAGTCGCCACTAATTTATTTTGGTGGGTCAATTGGAAACCCAAGTAAAATAACGGGAGATTTACTTCTATGAACCAAAAATTGTAAGTTCGGGCACTTGATTACGCTAGATTTCTCTAATGCCCTTTTGGTACATTTTTCTTTTATTTTGAAAAAATGTTTTGCAAGCATCTTGAATTGATTTTAATTTATTTCCTTAACATGTAAGGTAATCATGTGGATACGCAAACCATCAATTTAACACCAAAATAAAGCAATAAATAAATTACAAGACTTACCTCATAGCAACGAAAGCATTTGCAATGTTAGATCAGAATTTACATCAACAATCTTAGATATAATTTCTACTTAACACACAATCACTCAATCTTTTTTAAGATTTTCTCTTATTTAAATGAAACTTATTCTACGTGGAATGCAATGCAATGACACACCAAAATGCCTAACTAACCTATCATGCAAACTCTATGTCACACGTCATTAGACCTAATGACAAGAAAATATTAAATGCAACTATCCTAACATGTCACGCACTCAAATGATCCTAAACATGCAATGACTAGATGACGGAATGACCTAAATCTAGGTGACACGCACATGATATTTTTTATATCTTCTTTTCATTTTTTATAAAATTAGAAAATAAAATTGCCTAGTAATTGAACATGCAATTTAAATTAATGAAAAGAAAATCTAACATCCTCAATTAATGTTTTTGGTTTTTTTTTTTTAAAAAATGGGAATAAATTGCCTAATCTAAATATGCAAATTATCCTAAAACAGGTAGTATTCTAGCATGAGCCTAATCCAACTCAAATATATTTATTTTTTCATGGGTTTTCTTTTACGGAAACAAAATCAATTCAAGCAAAGGCATATAAAATAACATGGCAGTAAATCAAGCATGATACATTTGTGTCTGCTTAATTTTTAAATTGAGAAATCATATCTCGCCCATGAGATCGGATTGGCCAATTTCTAGTGAAATTCCGAATCATATCTCGGGCATGAGATGAGATTGATGATTTTTTTCGTGCGATTGCGAGCCATGTTTCAGGCATGAAATCAGACTGTTAATCATATTCATGTTGTGAAATCAGGGAATAATCCATAATTTTTTAAAGTTTTTTTGGATAAGATATATCGTTCAAAGATTTGAATTTGATCACAGTATCAACGAATTAGGTAAGGAAATAACCAAATTAAATTCGGATAATATCTTTATCTATTTCGCGATATCGTTCAGGAATTTGGACTCATTAGATGGTGTCACCGGTGATGGGTTACAATGACACTCAGCCTGGCGAGGGTCACAAGCACCGTCGGCTTGTTGGGATTATGGTGCAGCAATGGCGATGGTAGCCTGCATATGCTCGGCTCATTGGCTGCTGCGGTAGTGATCGACACGATTTGGGGGGGTCGTCGCACTTGCTCGGCGAGTAGTCACAAATCGCGGTCGGTTCAAGAGTCTACACGTAAACTTTGAGAGGCGACTTGGATTATTCAATGAAGCACTTGGACTGCTGCAAGGACATGGCGCTGACGTGGGAGGAGCGTCCAAGGGCTGCCACCTGCTGCGGATTCACCAAAAGTCCTGCAAGAAGAAATTGGACTCAACCAGCACAAACTGCTCACGTGTGAATGCGAGCGCTACGGGATTCTTCGAATATGACTCAGTATACCGTGGGCGACTGTCACGTGTCTTCGAGAGAGACTCAAAAGGCGGCCAGTAAAGTCAGAAACGGCAGCGAAACTCGGCAAACGGCACAACGTCACGGCTGAGAAGAGGGATGTTCGACCACGACTCTGCCCATCTCAAGCACTCTATTCTCTCGTGTGTTTCTCCATACGCCGTGAGATTACGTTGTGCTTCCCACCTAAATGTGGCCGTGTATTAATATGTGTTGCCCCCCCTTTGTCCAAATTTGAGCCAATTTATAGGCAAGAGACTGAAATTTTTGTAAAATTTCATTTCATTTTTCATATCAAGATATGTGAAGATCACCTCCCGAATGCAATATTTCTTTTATTTTTTTACATCTCTTCTAGCCTTGTCTGATTTCCTTTGTATCTTTCCACATTATACAGCAAAGAAATGAATATTCTCCACCGATTTTTATCGCATATTACCAAAGATTCAAAATTGTAATAGGATTTTCTCAAATTCCAAATTCTGCAAAGATGAGCTCGTAATATCTCCTTATCATGCTTGTTATTTCCAAGGATATATGAATAAATTGCATGAATATAAAAATAATCCTCCGTCATATCGCCAAAAATATAAAATCACTAGTTCTTTTAATTTTTGGTCATCATAAAATAACAAGCTCCGAACAATGCGATAATAGTAAATAAATGAACCTAAAATGATATGCTATTCAGTTATTATTATTATTATTATTAGGGCTTAAAAATCAATCCCTAATTTTCTATGCATTGAATAAATGACCGGGTCGACAAAATGTAGGTGTCAATAATAATAAAATGCATCTTTCACCTATTCCATTGACACCTCTACTCATAAAGTCTTATTCATTTCGTCATGTAGTAGACAAGAACGAAAGTCTAGGGTTGGTTGGAAATTTCGTGGCCCCACTGTGCTGTACAAGTCTCGAAAGAAATCCATGGCCATCTATTTATCTTCTACCGATTTAAGCATTGAGAATCCTTGTTCTTCGCCTCCGCTTTATGACTGTGGCATGAAAATATTTAATTTTTCCATCACCACTTCAATTTTTAAATTTGAAATCTCATCGCCCAATACATCCCCTTCTATCTTCACATGATATCTATTTCCCCTTTTAAGGCTCTGCACCCACTTTTATTGTTATTATACAGAAAGTTTCCTCAAGTCAAATTTAAAAAGAAATTTTTGATGGATGTCTTAGTAGGTTCATAATTTTTTTCCCCAAAGTTCAGGAAAAATTAAGGTAGTTTGGAAGAACCTAAAGCAATGGTCAGCCTGAGTTGTTCATCGAAGAAATAGAAATGGTCGTTGGCTCCTCCACGGGGATACAGTAGGATATATCTCGTCGGTGCCTTGATTTGCCAATTGAACAAATGATGTCTCGCTTTCTGCTTCTAATCCTCGGCCAAGTTGGTTTCACAACTCCTGCGAAGCTGTATCTTTTTTCTTTTTCTTTTTTTTTTATGTCTTCTCAATGAATAGTGGACCCTACCCAGAATAAATTGGTCCGTTGATTGGCCAATTGAACAAATAAATGTTTTATTTGTTTAGAATAATCAATTTTCAGCTTTTTTTTAAATAAAAAATATCATTTTCTTCTTAGAGGTAGCCAAACAATGATCTTATGTCCATTCTGTTGTGAATTTTGAGAGAATAGAAACAGTAAATTTCTCAAATGATACCAAACGCCAGCTTAGCTTTGGGTGGTGCTTTGATTTGGTGGTGCGTTAGGTGATTAATTGTCCTAAATTTCTCTGGTTGTTGGGCGGTATCTTTCTCCGACGAGAAAGACAAGAAAACGTGTTGATCATCACCAATTTTATATGGATTAAGATGCTATTTTACAATTTGATGATATGTGTAAGTTGCAAACGATGAGTTGTAATTTTTTCCTCTTCTTCTTCCTTTTTTTTTTCCTTTTTCCCCTCTTTAAGTCTAAGCCCAACCGACCATATGGACACCTTTTTTATTATACACGCTAAAAATATATCTCAAGACTCTCGTTAACTTATGCTAATCAAATATAAGGCCAAGGCT
Source organism: Eucalyptus grandis (assembly GCF_016545825.1). Classification (NCBI taxonomy): domain Eukaryota; kingdom Viridiplantae; phylum Streptophyta; class Magnoliopsida; order Myrtales; family Myrtaceae; genus Eucalyptus; species Eucalyptus grandis. The sequence continues at coordinate 28,899,478 of NC_052612.1, forward strand.
GTCAACGCATAAGTTCAATATTGGACATTGCTAGGACCATCACCCTTTAGAACACTTGAAGGACAAGACTCCCAGCTCCAGCTATGCTACAATATCCATTTTATTATTTCGTACGATGTTTCAATTATGTACCAACACATTCGATTATGTGCACACACGTTTGGCGTTGGAATTAAAATTCTGAACAGGAAATGATAATATATAAGAATTCTTTAGGTTTTCTTATATAAGCGTCTTGTTTAGTAAGTAATTGGATATAGAAATGCAGTTAAAATTATAGAAACAGAGAAAAAACAATTCAAAGTCTCGAAAACCTCCTCCGCTAAGAGCTATTACACCACAACATAAAGATTGTCAGAATGCAGAAATAGATACGTGGTGGACCTGATATAGATAATTGAAAGACATCGGAGATTTCCCATATCTATCAAACTTGTAAATTATTTTTCTTGATTGTTTATATCATTAATTGATTTTGATTTATGATAATTGCTATTATTATATTATTATCTTAGATGGTCATCTTATAAAATTTATAAATACTTAATGAACTCTTTATTATGGAATATATAGAATTACACAATTCTTTCTTCTACGTTATTCTTATATTGGTATCAAAGTATTTATTGTCTAAGGAAGTGCCCGTCAAGTTTATTACATGATCTCAACTGCATGCCAATGTTCATTTTCCACGAATCCATCGCCCTTAAGTATTGTTCTGACACTTTCTGTTGTTGTTTTGAAAAACAGACATTACCATAGGACTCTGTTGTCAATCGAGCCAGATGCCGAAATTTTATCTTGATCCACTATCGCACGCACCCTCACTCACCACCACACGCTGCTGCCCTGCAGATCACACACTTCATGCACCAAAGGCTTCTGTACACATAATGTTGACGTCAACTACATGTTTACAACACGTCAACGTTGGCTTGGTTGTCCACCTCATTTGCCATGCCAAAGCCACGTCAATGCCACTTCATTAGACATGTCAAGAGATTTTTTTATATCTCATTCGGTTGTGCATTATCTCTTTTGGATGTGCATATCTTTAATTGGTTTTGATTGACTGTAATTGATAAGTTAATGTCTTGTTACCTTATAGCCACACAAGATGTTTTCATCCTTTTGATTAATCGAATCTTCTTAGCTAGTCCTTCTTATCTTTTTCGTTGTCCCACCCATGAAAGTTAAACCCTTAGTTCAACTTTGTGATTTTTGTTGTTACTCTACATTACTTCTTTTGTTGAGCCTCTTGCATGTAGAGAAGCTAGTACTTATCCTAACAATGACAATTGTGTTGCAAGCTGTAGACTAAACTCATACTTGAGATTTGGTTAATTTACCTCCTAAGAAGTTTGATACATGTTGTAAATGCATGTAAATCAAAATAAAGATAGATGGCATTACGAAACACTATAAAGCTTGACTTGTAGCAAAAGGCTTTATTAATGAGTATGGAATTGACTAAGATGAGAAATTTACTCCAATTGCATGTCCTAATTAGGTTTGAAGTCTTGTTGTGTAGCTTAAGCGATGGTCTCTATTCCAAGTGAATGTTAAAAATGCATTCCTTAATACTGATTTCATGGCCTTCACTTTTCTACTAACATTGTCTATATTTTTCACATTGTTAATGAGTTCATGAACTCACCATGTATATTAACCTTGCTGCATTTCTTTAGATCCTTTGTTACATTAACGGTACCTTATTTCATGGCCTTCACTTTTCTACTAACTCCACCTTATAGATGAGTGCCTATTCTAATGCTGACTAGTTTTTTTTTTTTTTGAACAATGCTAACTAGTTAGATGACCCTTTAGATCATCACTCCACTGCATGCTAATGTTTCTTTCTAGCTAACTTGCTTATCCCATAGAGTAGCAAGAAATAGACCATTGTACCTCAAGCTAGTACGAAAGCATCATATTGTGCACTTGTTGATACGACTTTGGAATTACTATGATTGCAACAGTTACTATAAGACATGGGAACCCATATAATGGTGGGATAGTCAATTACCATGACAACCGAAGTGCTATTCGAATGACATATAATGATGTTTTCAATGAGCACATTAACCACACTGAAATAAACTATCATTTCATCCATTATCATATGCTTCATGACACTATTTATCTTGTCTCCACTTCATCAATTGATCAAACTATTATTATTTTTACTTAGGCACATCCATCCGGGTGTTTTGTGAATCTTTTTTCCTAATTCCTATCGACTTCTTAAATAGTCATCTTGTAAAACCTATTTATACATCATGTACTCTTCATTATGGAATATGAAGAATTTTACATATGATGTCTTCTGCAATATTATTTATCTCGATCCTTGAGACCTTAGACAGTTCCTGTGGCATCCAACTCGAAGACCTATGAATCTCAAACTATGAGCTCCAAAAATTGTGATTAATCAAACAAATATTGGTACATGTTGCTACGCCAACTATACCTATGTATAGTGACGTCTATGTCCACCTCAACAAGCTACTTTTGATGAGGATTCCATTATTAGTATATGATCTCAACCGTTTAGGCTGAAATTTATTAAACGACTAAAATCCGTTGCATTTCAATTCAAATGTGAAAGTAAATGCCTCCTCAAAACCATGGACTCACCTCTAAAAATTGACATTGAATTGCTAGACACAATCGAAAAGCTTACTGAAAAAAATAAGATAGATGTATTCGGTGCATGTGAATCCAATTTATATTCCATCAAGTGAGGTGAGCTCTTACGTGAGTTGGGAATACAATTTGGATTTTCTCGTCGACGGAGCTGACCGAGAAAATCACGACCAGGTGAAAATTGCTGGAGAAACTTTCGTCTGAACGTACGACCCCATCTACTTGTGATGCTTAGTTTTTTTTTTTTATTCCCCACGTGATCGGTAAGTAAAGAAGACAAAATGTAAAACAGAGGTGGCAAAGTCAAGTTTCTCCTGCAAATCCGTACGTTTAGCTCCCCGACAAAAGCAGAAAAAGAGAGAGAGAGAACAGAATACAACGTAAGCCACTACGCAACATGTTATGCAATTATTATACGAACGTAATAGATATACTAAAAATTGTATTCCTAAGATTAAATGTGGTCGGGTAATTTCTTAATATAAAAAAGATCTAAATTCAAAAAGTCCAACATAATTCTAACGTTATTAGTCAATTCTTACTACTCAGCCGCCTCGTCAGCCAAATAACCTTAATAGACTAATGGGATTACATTTCTTATTTTAACGTGTTGGTATTAGCAAGCATTACTTCCAATTAAAATGATATTTTTTCTTCCCTCTTCCTAGGACAATGTTCCCGAATTTTATAGTCCTGAATTCAGATATGATTTTTTAAGGGTTTTACTCGGTTATCACTCTCTAAAACAATTTAATTGATAAAACCATTGATTAATCCGAATTAGTTGGAGTCGACGTCATCGGACCCGTCTCGTCACCGACCTGCTCCACACGCGTTCGCACATGGTTTGAATCCGTCGAAGGTGCGACGATGTTTCTTGCTCCACAGCAGCCAATATAAGCTTCCCTCGACATTGCCAGATTGTATCCTTCACACTTACAGGAGACAGCGTCTCGGCTTTTCCTCATCAAAACTCCCTCTTACGATCCAAACCTCAGTGCACGCTTATAAAGCTCAAGAGCCACCGTTCTCTCTTCCCATTAATTTGTAACCCAACCCCTTTGCTCTCTCATTGAATCATCCGTTGCATTGCAGCGAAGATTGACATGAAGAACCAAAGCAACGCCATCCTCTTCTCTGCCTTTTCCCTCTTCCTTCTTCTTGCACTGGGGAGCGCAGCAGCAGAATTCATACCCGTAGAAACTGGTAATGCCCCGCCGTCTCATTTCATTTCATTTTTTCCCTACGCAACCAAAAAAAAAAAAAAAAAAAAATGAAAGTTAACGTAGACTGTATTAGATACATGACCTGACTAATGTTGTGAAATCTATAGCACTTGCGTAAAACTTTGTTTTTGCTATATTTTCCTCGACTTTTGGCAGCAGGAAGCCGGACTTCTTATATCGGGAGGTAGAAATACAGATATTACCTACGTGTATATTGATTAGTAAAACTTGCATGTGGGTGATGTCCAACCTAGCGATCAGAGGCCTGAAGAACACGTCTTGTTTTATATAGTACCGAATGAAAGCTGCGATTGTAATATTTTGTGTGACGATGTGTGTAAACTGTGAAGAGGATGAGCGAGAGTTCGATTACATACCCGGGAGCGAGAAGGGGCCAATGCACTGGGGGGAGCTAAGGAAAGATTGGGAAGCATGCAAGAAAGGCGAAATGCAGTCGCCGATCGACCTGTCGAGCCAGAGAGTGCAGGTGATGCCCAAGCTGGGGGAGATAGAGAGGAGCCACAAGCCCAGCAATGCGACCCTCAAGAACAGAGGCCACGACATTTCTGTAAGTTTTATTTTGCATCTAATTCATACTACTCCAATGTCCACAGGGAAAAATACATGAAACATGATTTATAAGGAAAAGTGAAATCACGTATGTGGCTAATGTCCTCTCTCTCTCTCTCTCTCTCTCTGTTTACATTGGTGCTTATGTTTGTACAAATGGGAGAATTTTTTGGTTCAAATCATGTTTGCCTTGGTTTGAACCCAAACAAATTAGCCTTTTTTGTTTTTTTTTTCCTATTTTACACCCAGAGCATATATATCGAATTCAATTAAAGACCAAAGTCTGATTTCAATTTTAAATGTTAAAATTAATTTATGTCCAATTCCATCAAATCAGAATTTGCTTTAAGTAGTGTGTGGCTCTTGCAAATTTCATACTGGTATTTGAAACTGAAAGAACAATTTCATCATCACATTTATTAGGTGAAGAAACTTTGCTAATTGTCCATAGACATTATTATTTTTCACTATATGGTATTCCAATACATGACATCACTTTGAACACCTAACATTCTTTAAATCATGATGGAGGTCTATATTAAATAACACTGTCGAACTTCTTAATTTTTAAGGTCGGGTTGTGCCTTTTGGAGTGCCTTTTCAATGGCTTTAAGCCATCCAATGAGGCACATCCAAGTTCCATCATAAAACAAAAAGCTAATATATTAATTACAAAGACATTTGATGGTCTTAAAAGCAATTGTTTATGTCTTTGGGTCTTCCGATGTTTGATACAAAAAAGGTTAGACAGCTAATTACGTGTTGTTTATGCGATCGAGTGCAGCTTCAATGGGACACGGGCAACGCTGGATCAATTAAGATTAACGGCACAGAATATTTTCTCCAACAATGTCACTGGCATTCACCTTCCGAGCATACGATTAACGGCAGAAGGTCTCTCTTTCTCTTTCAGATTACAGAAACATGCAATCATTACTGAATTAGTATGATAGTTGCAATAAAATGAATATGGACCATAAAAATTAATGAGCCTCGTATTGAATTCTATGCAAATCTCACCAGATTCAATCGGTTTAAGTTTGCTTTAAGACATCTACTGGAGTCATTGCATATCTCCATCAAGCATCATCTATATTTGCGTCAGGTGGATAACATTAACAGTTGCTTTGGGCACACATATACGTACTTAGGTATGCATTGGAGCTGCACATGGTTCATGTAAGCACAGACCCGACTGTTAAGAATAATATTGCTGTTGTTGGACTCCTCTACAAGACTGGCGTACCAGATGCTTTCCTTTCCAAGGTAACTTCATGTGCATATCGTGTGTCGTTGCCTCTTTGTGCCCTAATATATTTATGCTCTTCATTGTTTCGTTTCATCTCTGAAATCTCATAAAATTAGAAAATATTGATTATATTGTTCATGCTAATTTGGATTTAAGCATATTTGTTGAACTTGTTGTACAATAAATATTGGATTTTCCAAGCGCTGACCATGTAGGTCATAAGAAAATTCAATCCCTTGAGTAATTGTGAACTTTTAATTAATCATTTAATCACTATAAAGATTCAAAAACTCATCATGAAAGCCATGTTCCCCTTTTACGGTCATGGGAAAGCAACCATGTTCTCGCAAATATGTCTGGATCATAAGTTGCTGCTTTAATTAATTTGCGGCTAATTTCCCAGAGAAATGCTAAATTTATTAGAATTAGTTCACAAAATCTATTCACGAAAGTGGCCTGTAGTTCTAGGTAATCAAATCACTTAATGGCATTATATGTTTTCGTGCACTTCGCACATTTCCTATTGCCTTGTGCAAAATCATATGCTTCCAATTGTGAGTGATGTATGGTGAATTAATGTTTCAGTTAATGGGGAGCGTATGGTCTATGTCTGACAAAGAGGATGAGAGAAAGATGGGGACCATTGATCCAAGAGAGATCAAGATGGGTGGCAAGAACTACTTGAGATATATGGGCTCTCTCACTACCCCTCCTTGCACAGAAGGTGTCATATGGACTATCAACAAAAAGGTAACGCATGCCCACCAACGCACTTTCATACCTAGTTAAGTGTTTCTTACCTCGTCTATCAGCCTAGTGTTTAAGTAACCCTTGCATTCGATAATCCAACAGATGGGCACTGTATCAAAGGACCAAATCAAGTTGCTCAGAGAGGCTGTTCATGATGTAAGCACGCTAATTTCTTGGTTACATCCATCTAATGGTCAATGATGCTCACTTAATTCTAACTTCTGATTTTCATAGACATCGCGAGTGATGCACTAGGCGAGCAATTAGTTTTCATAAATTATATAGAAGTAATCAATAAAAAAAGGAGCAATTCTCTCACAGTTAATCTAGTTAGGTTAGAGATGGCAATGATCCTGGTTTGGTTAAGCAATGGAAATAATGAAAATAATATGACAGGAAGAGTTGTTTCGTCCTCCAGCCATGCCTAATAAGTATGGACGTCGCCCACATTTAATCCTTTAATTAAGTTTATACGTGGATGATGTTATAAGTTGCAACTCACTAATGGTTTTGGAGAATAATATTGTTTTTGGCAAAAATATATCGACATCTCATGAATAATTCAAATTGCAGTATGCAGAGAAGAATGCAAGGCCTGTGCAGCAACTGAATACAAGAGAGATCCACTTCTACCAACCAAATGAAGCGGCAACACGAAATTAACCTTTTTTAGATCATTGATTTATTACCGGGATCCTTGTAAACTAGAAGCTAAGAAAAGGTAGATGTTATTTAACGGCATTAGGGTTGCTAAATCTACTTTTAGAGATATTTAGAATATTTGGGATATTCTGGATATCTTTTGATTGATTATAATTAATTTGTAATATTCTTTTACTTTAAATAGTTGTTCTGTATAATGTATAAGTTAACTCAGGCACTCCTCAATATTACACAATGAAATATACAAAAAATTTCTCAAATCTATTTTACGCATCATTCTCAACTTTGTATAAGCATTATCGTATCTTAAGAAGTATCATTGATATGTTTCCAATAAACACCAATCGCATAGGTCATGTTTCTCTATGATAATCGTTATGACGTCAACCGCATAGATCACATCACTCCATCATACTCATCATGATACCAATTGCACAGACTGCATCACTCCCATTTCCCTCCAAACACTTAGCATTAGTTGTTGTTTGAGATTTTTCCATTGCTCCTTTCGGGAAAAAAAAAAAAAAAACTCTACCACCGGACTCGCCGTCCTTAGATTATGAGATCCTAAAATTTCGTAGTGAACGGGCACTGAAAGTTGCCCCACGTGCCGCCCCGTTTTGGACCCATGGGAGCTGTTCAACATGGAACACGCCTCACGCGCTGCCAATATCCTTTATCTGTGAGATCCACACGCTCATATGCGTTGCACGTGACTAGACCTCTAGCGCGGTCTTTGCTGACATCACCCTAAATTACTGCGACTTCATCTGCCACATTACCTTGCCACGTCCTCATTGACTGTTGACCATTGAATGTGTTGACCAGAAGTTGATCAATCGGTTCCTAAGGTATTTCAACATGTTAAATCCATTTTTTGGCGTTTTTTTCTCTATATCTGCACTCCAAATACTAGTTTCTTAGCATTCCTTATACAAAGTCGCTGCTTTTAAACTAGTAAGTGTACTTAATGGATGAAACGGATGTTTCTATACCTAATTAAACCGTTTTGAATGGATCAAATTACATATTATGGGCTTAAGAAGTTAACATGTACTTTTTTTGTTCAAATGATTTCACCTCAACAAGGCCACATATGTTTGTATGTACAAACTCTAGAGGTTGTTTTTTCTCTTCCGGTTTTTTCAACCGGAAAAAATTCTCGACATTATTTTCCAACAAGACATCCTTCACACGGGCAATCTAGACTGTCAATCAAAGGTATGCTAGTCACCATCTTTTTTTGGACTAGTAATTTTAGTCCACAAAAATTTAGATGACCAAACTAATGATGCCACAACCAATTACTATCTTTGATCAACGCTTAAAAGTTGAAAAGATTCTTTGTTTGAAAAGTTAGAGGGAACATCCAGTTCATCATCTGTGTCACGCCCCAATCCTCGGGCATGTACTCATTCTTCACCTTTGGTCGATTAATAACGATTTCTCAGGACGTATCGCCGACTCTTTCATTTTAATACGTATGCGGAAGCATATAATTATTTCCCAGATAATAAAACAATGGAATAGATTAGTAGGGCTATAGCTTTTTTAACATGAAAAGCCATAACCACGCTTTTATACAATACAACCACATAATATATATGACAATACTATTCACTAAAGTCTGATCTATCACAAATTAGTCCCCAACCCAGGGTTTGCAAATAGGATGGGACCTCAGTCCTCATCTGAGTTGTACTCTGGATTATCCTCTAGATCCTCCTCAGGTTCCTCATCAAGATCATCCTCTTTAGGTTATTCCTCCTCAAGTTCCTCTTCCTCGAGTTCCTCTTCCTCGGGTTCCTCTTCCCAGTTCTCTTCTTGTGGCATCCCAAAATTCAATGTCAAGCCATAAGGTGTGTTAAAGTCTTTAATTAGGTGATAACATTTCCCATGGCTTATGCTTTAGCCATTAGTCCTTTAAATAGATGATTTGTGCATATGATTGTGAGAATTTAAATTTGATAGATTAATGATAATAATCTATGCTTGGCCATGCACTTTATAAATTAAATTTCAATAAACAAAATGTCACAAGACTTTGGCCATATTGAATATTAAAAAAATTTTAAAAAATATTTATAGAAGAAATTAAAAAAAAAGGGGGAAAAGTCAATTTTTAGGTTGGGCCTTAGGCCCATTGGCCTAAGCTTAGTGGGCCGAATGGCCAGCCCAATTAGGCCCACGGAGGGGCTGTCGACCAGCCCAAGAGGGTGGCCCGATAGTGGCCGGCCCAAGCCCAAGCCCATAAGACAAGTGGCAATAGACCTTCATGTATTGGCTTAGAGAAGAAGGCCATGCATTGGCCATAGATAAGGCAAGCAATGATTATCAATGATGAGAATTAGGGGGTATAAAAAGGGAAGAGAGAGAGAAGAGTGGCCGGTTTTACCCCATTCGGCCGAGAGAGAGAGAGAGTGAGAGAGAGAGAGGTTTCGAGAGAGAGGAGGAGTGGCCGAGAGAGAGAGGAGGAGGAAACCGCCGTCCGTCCGCCGTGTGCCGCCGTGCTCGCCGCCTTACGCCGTCGACCGACCGGTCTAGAGGCAAGTGGGAGTCCTCTAGCTGCTCTTGCATGTGTGTATGTTACTTGCATGTTGAATTTTTGGGTGTTTAGGTGAGAAAAACCGAAGTATGGATGGTTTGTGTTTGAATAGTTTGGCTGTTTTCACTCGAACAGTGTGAGTCAGGATGTTGTGTGAGCTTGCATGAATGTTTAGAGTCCGATTTTGGCTTCGATTTCTTCATGAAAGTTGTAGCTAACATCTTGAACTATAACATACTAAAATTTCGTGGAAAATGATGGATATTTGAGTGGTTAAAGTCTCATCCTACGGAGACCTCAGATCTGGAAAGATTTTACTGACCTTTTGTTGGATTTGTGGTTGCATGTTGATTTGTGCTAAGAATATTTCTTCTATATCTTCATGAAAGTTGTAGGGGACACCTTAAAATACAACATATTCAAATTTTAAGTGAAATGAACAAGTATAGCCTAGTAAATCGACTAGATCTTGAAGACGGTAATTCTGGAGATGTATTTCGGGACACCCGAGACTTCATGGACCTAAATGACGACCATAATCTGGTTATTTGACTTAGATCTCTTCATGAAACTTGTAGAGGACATCTTGATGTATAACATATCCAAATTTAAGAGGAAACGAAAGAAAATAGGTAGGTTAGAACTCAATATTTCGGAGAAGCTAGCACTGGACGATGCGGTAATGGATCCAGAAGCTTCGTGAGACTGTAGAAAATAATCTAAAAAGAATATGGCTTGGAGTTCTTCATGAAAGTTGTACGAAAATGTCTTGGCTATCATTCGGTAAAATTTCGTAATTTTTGAAGGCCGTATGGATATTTTAATCGAATTTCTTCGGAAACCGTGCATTCTGGTTTCATCCGAAAATCATATGATGTTTTGTGAAAATTGTGAGATTGTGTAAAATTCTATTTGGCCATGTATTTTGCATGTAATTATCATCCTATTGGCTTGTTTGATAATTGCTTTAATTTTTATAATTTTGGGAATTTATAGATATTAAATTTAATATTTAAGAAAGAGGCAAAAGTTGAAATTTAAAAATAAAAAAATATATAAAAAGTAAATAAATAAAATAAAATGGATTATTTTATTGGCCATGAATTTCATTAAATTTATTAATAAATAATTATACATTGTTGCATGTATGATAAGGTCTTGGTGGGTGCATGACATTGAATTGAGATGCATGTGTGAATTCTATGCCAAGTATGACTTGTTTGATGTCACGTCATATGCCATGCTAAATTAAGACTGAAATTGGTAAACATGGATAATGGTAAAATGAAGAGATGGTTGTGGTGGATGATGATTCTCGGATTGTATTGAGATACAAGGCCAGATGACCCTGGAAGTTTCAGGATGCCCGGAATGTGGGGGGCCGGAAGCCCTGTCGGAGGTCTTTGCCCGAAGGGAATGCCTCACGATGCCAGGATTGGGGTGCGGGATGCTCGGCTAGGGAGTGTAAATGCCGGAAGCCCTGTCGGAGGTTTCTGCCCGAGGGGAATGCCTCGTGATGCCAGTTGGGATGCGAGATGCCCAGAATGTGGGGGGGCCGGATGCCCGGTGGCCTGGGATGGCTGAATGCCGGAAGCCTCGGAGGTCTTTGCCCGGGGGGATGATAAAATTGATGATTTGAGAAATGGGTTATGTGGTGATCAAATGGGAGGTTAAAAGTGGAAATTAAAATATGCATGATGATATGCATGATGATGATAATGATGATCATATATGATATGGCATGATGATATGCATGATGATATGTATGATGATATGCATGATGATGATGATAATATGTGACGTGATATGATGGTGATCACCCATGGCATGATGATATGCATGATGATGATGATGATGATGCTGATGATGATGATATATGATATGGCATGATGACATGTGTAATGTGATGATGTCGTGATGATGATGACATGAATATGATTATAATGATGCCATGATGATGACGACATGTGTAATGTGATGATGTCGTGATGATGATGACATAAATATGATTATAACGATGCCATGATGATGATGACATGTGTGATGTGATGATGTCTTGATGATGAGGACATGTATATGATATGATGATGCATGATAGTATGCGCATGGCTTCAAGGTAAGTAACGCCTGCAATGCATGTATGATTTGTATGATGCATTGAGTTGTTATTGGATTCTTTTACCTGCTGAGTGGTTGTACTCACCCCTTTTGGGGACCAACATTTCAGATTAGCAGCATGCCGCTCCTTGCCGTCACGCGGGGTGTATTTTATGGTCTACCATCCGATGTAGAGGTCGAGTGCGCTAAAATAGACCATCCCTCTATTCCTGGATTGACTTTTATTCGAGTGCGTTGTCTAGTGATGTACGACGTGGGCTTGGCTGGGGGCTCTGTCATTTAGGAGTTTATATCCGTCCATGTTCGTCGAGATGGAGCGATGCGAGGGATGTTGCCGCCGCCACCGCCTGATGCACCGGGTTGGGTGTGAGACCTGTGCATGATGAGTAGGAGCTGGATCTTTTTGGGATAGTCAGCCGACACTGATGATGGGGGTTGTGCACGTGAGATGTAGAGGGTCGAGGGTTCTTTTTGGGGTTTTAGGCCGGACATGGCTGAGTCCTGGCTTTTCCTTTTGATGTACCGACCCAAAAGAAGTCCCATCTTGAAAATATATGTAAATAAAGTGTCGTGGCTTGTCTATAAAATTATGGTGATTAGTGGTGTGTATTTGTATCATGGTTGGTAGGGGGAGAGATGGTGATGTTCTATTTTGCTTCCGCTAATGAGTCGCGCTGCGACCATTTTGTTTTTTTTTGTTTTTTTAAAAATGTGTGTATGAATTACGACGCTTTCTTCTAGAGAGAGGTAGTAAGGAGTAACGTTGGTGCCTGTGGCGACTTCTGAAGGGTTCGGGGTGTCACACTTCTAGGTACACTTCTTGTTCGACCTCTCATTCTGGCATGCTCTAGCTGGAGTCTAGTGTTGATTGCTTGGGAGAGTCGGTGTCACTCTCGAGCTTAGGATCTCTAGCATTAGTCACTGCACCATCCTCGGGATCTATTATTCCTTCCCCGAACGCTTCCTCTAAAACGAACAGAGGTACATCACCTTCTGGCATGGGACCCTTCCTTCGCTCATCATGATACTCATGATACCACGACCGATACTCGTGGGGCCTCAGGGTGTCTTTACCCACATCAACGCAGACGGTTGACTTAATCAGAATATACTCTAATCCTTTCGGATGAGGGTGAATCGGGAAGTGAGTTTCTATCTTGATAACTTCTTTGGGTATACCAAAGTGCATAGGAGGACGAGGAGGTGGAGGTGTTGCCATCTAGGGGGCTAAAATGGTTATACCATAACCAATGAGACAACATCTTAGCGAGTTCTACCCCTTAAGACTCGATTAGAAGGCCAATACACTACGAGGATTGCCTATGCACAACATGAGTCAAAGGACTTACCTTAGCCTCAAATTCCACCTGCAATTCAATACAGTTCAATAGACACTCCATCAATCACAATAGATTGAAACGTCGATCAATCGATCTAGTCGATTACATGTCAATTTGACCATTTCCCGATCATTCTAGCCATTACTATCCAGTCTCAACTAATAGAACCAATCACCGAGCCATGTGCATCCTCCGAGGCGATATTCCTTATTACCGAGCCACATGCATTCTTCAAGGTGATGGAACCAATCACCGAGCCATGTGCATTCTCCGAGGCAATATCCCTTATCACCGAGTCATGTGCATTCTCCGACGTAATATATATATATATATATATATATATATATATATCTAATCACCAAGCCATGTGTATTCTCCGAGGCGATATATTTTATCACCGAACCACGTGCATTCTTCGAGGCGACAGATTGAATCATCAAGCCAATACTATGTCTTTCTCCTAGATGACATCCTTAGTCATCGATCTGACATGATACAATGAAATCAATTTCTCATTTACTTGCCAAAATTAAACAATTTTAAAGTAAAATACTCATCCACACAATTTCACTCAATTTGCGCAATCAGTACTCGTTAAATAAACAGATCACCACCGTGATTAGCACAAAATTTTAGTTGCCGGCCATCCTGGTCTAATTTCCAGAAAATAAATAAATAATTAAATAATCACAAAAATTAATTATTAAATAGCAATAAATCCAATTTAGGCCCGTAATGCCTAATTAGAAGTCGAGACGAGTCCGGGAAATTACCAAGACTTGTTCAATGAATAATAGGACTTGTCTACTTGCTAAGTACACTAATCAATTGTCTAACATGCATCCATAAATCTCTAATTTAATTATTCTAATCTAATCTATCCACCTAATTGCACTTAATTAAATCTAATCAACCTCTAAGCATCATTAGCCTACTAAGTGAGGATTAGTAAGTAAAACTCACTTGTCTAACAATCCGTTTAGATCGAAACGTCGGGAACACGACAGGGATGAACTTTTCCAAAGGTGGGCCTAGGTTTTGAGGCTTAGAACCACCTCAGATCAAGCCTAGAATCCTATTGGAAACCCACAAAATTCTTCTCTAATCTAGTTGCAAAATAGAATAAATTAAAGCTGGTTTGGTGTTGGTTGAGGCAGCAATGGACTAGGATGAGTTGCGGAGGCCAAACCAGGGCAAACTGGCGGTGATGGGAGCTCTAGCGGTGGCTTGGGTTGCTCGGAGGGATTGCTGGGACACATGACAGAAGGCTGGGACGGTGTGATTTGCACGGTTGAGGTAGAGCAGCAACCGGTCGGTGCGGGGTAGCGAGTGGTGAGGCAGCGACGCAACCGGCGGCTTGCTGGCTATTTCGGTGGTCCTTCTTGCTGTTGGTTGTTTGAAATTGGAGAGGAGGGGGAGAGAAGAAGTTGCCAGTTGAGGTGAGGGAGAGAGGATAGAGATGAGGGGGACCAAAGGGCTCCACTTGCCCTTATCTTCCTCATACTTGCCTCCTTTGACCATCCTAGGCCATGCATACTCCCTTGGCCTCCATTAGGCCACCAAGGCTAAGCCATGGTCCAAAATGACTAGGGGGAAGGGGGCACACGAATTTTGAGGACATGGCTTCAATTGGTCTTGATTTCCTCTTTCATTCAATCCCATATGGCTTTTACAATTTCAATTGGTACCTCAATTATCAAAGTGATAATTTTCCTCATCAATGGATCCATCTTGCATCCTAATTTTGCGACCATAACCGATCCCCGACTTATTCTCGCACATAAACATTCCTATGTTGACTTTTTCCCAAAAAGTCTTGGGTTGCAGAAAAATCTTATGAGATTGAGTCGACGTTCCCATAATTTATTATGACATAACAGGATCTTCAATTTCTGAAATCGGACTTGAATTCGTGGTTAATTTTCATTCGGCTCGTTTTTAGCGTGACCTAGGCTACCGGGTAGTTTTCAGAAATTTTTATTGCAATTAACCTATGGTCAATTTTTTTCGAGCCATAATGAACCCACTCAACACATTGGCGACTCTTGGTTGTCGTGAAAATCTCGAGGATTCAAATACGCACACGGGTACCAAAACGACGTAAGAATTAGTCTTAGTGCTGGGCTGATGAGAATTTTCCAATTTAGTGGTGTTACCCACGATTAGCCATACATCTCAATTGAACAGACCTATCTCGATCTCAAATCAATTTTTAACTGTACTGTTATGGCCTCTAAAGATGAGCACGATCGAGAAGTCGATTCCTAGTCGAATTCTCAAGTCTATTGCCTTAAAATTCCTTAATAACTTCCATGAATAGTCTAGTTATCTCGAGAGTAATCAGCTCTGAGAATAGCCCTACAGGCGTGTCGATGAAATGCCTGATTTATTCAGTAGAAAACATGACTAAAAATTTGGGATGTCACAATCTGCATCGTCATGATCAACTTATTGTTTACACCCATGATGGTGCAAACTCCATTTTCAATGTGGACTTTGTGGTCTCTTTCGAAAAGTTTCCCAAAACTTAACAAGCTTTGAAAAAAGTCCTAGCACAAAGTAACCGTCTACAATAGTAACATTAGCACCATCTTTTGACTTAATATTAATGTTACCTTTACTTAAAGGTGAAATGCAGTCGCCGATCAACCTGTCAAGCTAGAGAGTGGAGGTGATTCCGAAGCCGGGAGAGATAGAGAGGAGCTACAAGTCTAGTGATGCGACCCTCAAGAACAGAGGCCGCGACATTTTTGTAAGTTATTTTCACATCTAAGTCAGGCTCTTCCTATGTCCAAATATATTCATTAGGGTTAGCAGACAAAACATGAAGGATGGTTTATTAGGAAAAGCAAGACCTTCCTACTTTTCTCTCTCTCTCTCTCTGATTTATTAGGAAAAAGCAAGACCTTCCTGCTCCCTCCCCCTCCTCCCCTCTCTCTCTCTCTCTCTCTCTCTCTCTCTCTCTCTGTTTAGATTGGTTTATGGGGAGATTCTTTTGGTTCAAAGCACGTATGGCTTGGCCAACCCAACCAAAAATAACATTTCTTTAAAAAAAAAATGAGATTGCTTTCAGATAATAATTTAAAAGCATAATTTTATACCAAAATTTGGATAATTCAGTTGAAGCCGAAGTCTAATTTCAAATTTAAACATTAAGATGAGATTATGCCAAACTCCATCTGATAAAAAATTGATTTAATATGTAGGATTTAGGAAGTAGTGCGCGGATCTTGCAAATTTCAAATGGGTGTCTGAAATTGAAAAAAGTGCTTATTTTTTTTTTTATCAGGAAAAAAAAGTGCTTGTTCAAGAGCCTAATAAAACGTTGTCGCATGTATTTACCATTTAGTGAAGAAACTTTGTCTAATGTCCCTACACATCGAATGTATTGATTTGTCTATATGTTCTTTTGATCCGTGACATTACTTTGACCCCTACTTGGCTTAAATCATGACGTAAATCTTGTTTAAAGTAACACCGTATAATTTACTGAACTTTTAAGGTTGGATTGTGCAGTTCGGGATGGCTTTTCAATGGCAAAAAAGTTTGGACGGGCTTAAAAGCCATTGTGTACGTCTTCGAGACTTTGTTGGAAAGAAAGATCCCATCTTCTGAAGTTAAAACAACAGAAGCCAAAAGTCAAATGCCAAAGTAAACACCCATTCAAGATTAGACAACTAATAATAATTTGTACGTGTGATTGAGTGCAGCTTCAATGGGACGTGGGCAGTGTGGGATAAATTAAAATTAATGGCACTCAATATTTTCTACAGCAATTTCACTGGCATTCCCCTTCTGAGCATACCATCAACGGCAGAAGGCTCTCTCTCTCTCTCTCTCTCTCTCTCTCTCTCTCTCTCTCTCCAAAAACATTGGATATGCAACGTAATGAATCCACACAAGTCTCCATCAGGCATCATCGGCATTCGACATCATTAGGTGCCGTATATTAAACAATTTTTTTGGGTATGTGCATATTTTAGGTATGAATTAGAGCTGCACATAGTTCATGTAAGCACAGATTCAGACGTTGAGAACAAGATTGCTGTCGTTGGGCTCCTCTACGAGACTAGCCAGCCAGATGCTTTCCTTTCCAAGGTAACTTCTTCATGCGGGCATTGTATGTCGTCGCCTCTTTTTGATCCCATACATTTTCTGCTTTTCATTATTTCGTTTCATCTTTGAAATCTCAAAAATAAAATTAGAAAATATTGATTATGCTGTTCATATTAATGAGGATCTTAAGCATATTTGTTTAAATTCTTAAAGAATAAAAAAATAGATTTTCCAAGCACTGGCTAGGTATTTCACTAGAAAATTCAATCACTTGAATTTTATGACGCTCAAGTAATCCATTAAAAAGTCATGGAACCAAAATAATTACCATCAATAGAGAATCTTGAGTAACTGCCAAGATTTAGCTCAAGCTTCCATACGTCACTTGTGATGTCATTTTCTCCAAATATTTCATATCATAAGTTATTGCTTTCATTAATTTGCGAGTAATTTTACCAAAGTAATACTAAATTTATTGGGACTAGTTCGCAAAAGTCGACTCACAAAAGCGGTGTGTAGTTCAAGGTAAGCACTTAGTGGCAAACTTATTCGCTTGCAGTCTGACACTAATTCTTAGTAAATCAATTTTAGGATCATTTTAGCATACCTAGAATCACCTATTTCTTAATGTCTTAGTGCAAAATCAGATGCCTTCAATTGTGAGGGATGTGTGGTCAATTGGTATTTCAGTTAATGGAGAATCTACGGTCCATGGTTGACCAAAAGGGCGAGAGACAGATGGGCATGATTGATCCAACAGAGATCAAGATGGATGGCAAGAGTTACTTGACACACATGGGCTCTCTTACCGCCCCTCCTTGCACAGAAGGTGTCATGTGGATTGTCAACAAGCCGGTAATACAAGCCCAAAAAACACACTTTCTACCAGTAAATTTTTATGTTCTTCCGTGGTCTGTCAACCAAGGGTTTTAACTTGCTTAACCCTGGCCTTTGATAATCCAACAAATAGGCACTGTATCAAAGGACCAAATCAAGTTGCTCAGAGAGGCTGTTCATGATGTAAGCACACTAATTTCTTGGTTACATGAATCTAGTGGTCCATCATGCTTGCCTAACTCTAAGTTGCAATTGTCACAGAAATTGCAAGTCGCGGAATCAAGTGAGTAATTAGTATTTGTAAATTATTTATAGATAATCTATAAAATAAGGGTAAACTTGCTTAGTTAATCTGGGTTAGGTTAGACATGGCAATGAAACCTTTTTGGTTAGGGCAATGGAAAAGCAAAAATAGTATGAGTTAGAATTGAGCATTAACTCATCATTTTTGAAAGGGTCATGCTGTCCTCAAATCATGATCAACAAATGGAGCTCACCAATATTTAATTCTGATTAAATTTGCAAGTGGATGATATGTGTGGCTGTAACTCACTAATTAGAAACGGGTTGGAGGAAGATATTGTCCTTTTTTGGAGAGGTATTGACATCTGATGACAAATTTAAATTGCAGCATGCAGAAGAGAATGCTGGGCCTATACAACCGCCGAATCGAAGAGAAATCCAACTCTACCAACCAAAGGAAGAAGCAATGCCAAATTAACCATTTTTCACATCATCAATCTTCTTTATTGGCATTAGGGTTGTTTAAATTCTCCCTGCCTCATAATCAAATGTATCGACCTCAAATATTGGGCTTTTACCCCTCAAAACATTATCTCACTTTGATATATATAGAGTAATTTTCTATCTCTGTTGAGAATTTTCCTTAGATGTATCCGTCTTGCCTAGAGTTTGATATGGCGAGATGACCAAGTTTAGTGGGAAAAAATCATTTTTGTTCGATGTTAAGTGAAAGAGTTGAGTAAGTCAAGCATTTCTTAAGCTCAGAAGTAAATCGAAGTAGGTTCAACCAGAATCCTAAGAAATTACATCTTTTATTGGAGACTATTTAAAATAATATTCGGTATATTAAAGAAAATTAAATGACTGATGATATTCATACAATAAATGTCGAGGATGAGGCTTAATCGATTACTAAGATGGAGGATGCCGGTTCTGGTGTCGTTGGATCTAAATCGATCCAAGGCAAATTTGACAAATAGCGATTGTGATAACAACCTGAAAGCTTGTTCTGTTATTCAAACTCACCATATGGTGATCAAACTTCCACACAAATAGGATTTTCTTAAAAGGTGAGGTACAAAGGTGTGTGTAATTAGGAGCAATTAGTTTCAGGGTTGGTAAGTTCCAAAATCGGAATGTGGAACCTAACCTATATATCTTGATTCCCGAAAATTGGATAAAGGAACTGAACCAATTGCGGAGGAATGAAACTATAACTGAAGGCCGGTTTCCAATTCTACCCATGACACGGATTTGTTTTGTAAGAATCATATAATAGATATTAGGTAGTATTTTCTTAGCTTATGACAAGTGAAGTCTTGCTAGTCCAAGAATTGCACCACTTGCATTGGAAACAAACTGTAACCAAATGCTGATTTATAGTTTTATTCGAGAGCCAGATTTGTTTTGTAAGAATTAAATGATTGATATTAGGTAGTATTTTGTCAGCCCCTGACAAGTCTTGTTAGCCGAGTGATCTTATGCATCTATTTCGAGCTGGAAATCTCAAGTCCCATTCTCCCTAGTGGCGTCTCTCTCACCCCTTTCTGTAATGGGCATTCCAATGCACCTCAAGTCATCACAAATTCCACGACAAAGTTTAGGTAGATAAATTCCGCATGAGAGAAGTACACTAAAAGTGTCAAAAATTATGTAAAGTACTCACTTTAATGTGAAAATTTTTCACTGAACCACTTAAATGTTTCTAATGAGAACTTCCGACCAAAATATATAAGTAGCATTTATAATTAAATTTTTCTTTATAAAAAAAAAAAGGGTCTAAATGGCATTTTCATGTGTTCATCTCTCTTCATCTCCCTCCACCTCAACCTTTTTTTTTTTAAATTTTTTATTCCCTTTTCTCCCTTCTACGCCCTCGCCACTTCACGCCATGCACGGACTCCTTGACTATACCTTCACCGACACTCACCCATCACCACCCAAACCTACGAGCTGTGCCACAACCTCAGCAAACGACGTCAAGAACCGATGAATGACATGATCCAGATCTGTGACGGGTTAGAGAGAGGGTGAGGAACGACACGGTTCAGATCTGTGAGAAGAGTGCTCCAGTCAAGATCGCTTGGTCTCAAATTGGAAAGCCATGAAACACGTCCATCAATCGATGAATGCCCAAATTGCATGGAAAACCAAGAACAGGCGCGCAAACCTCACCCAGACATTTCATCAAAACACCTAAGGTACAACAACCATAAAGCATTCAGGGCGCGAATATAGACTAGAACCAACCATAACCAGAAAACAACACTAAAAAATACATAGAGAAAGGTATGAGCAGGCCTAGAACAAGCGCAAACTGGGGCCAGTCAGCCCCGTTCTGCCAATTCGGGGAAAACGAGCTCCTTCCCGTGTGTTGCCGAGAATGGATCCGACCAAGCCTTCGATATGTAGTTGGGCTTTTTCAACGAATCGGCTTCATTTACGGCGGATTTTCAGGTGGTTTTGATGAATCGCTCAGACAAGAAGCGAGAGGGAAATTCCCAGCTGTGCTCCTCTTTTCCCCTCTGCGTCCCCTTCCTTTCGGTCTCTCGGCAAGAACTTGATTTTTCTTGCTAAAAGACATCATTTTGGGTCGTTTAGGCAAGTTAAAATTGTTAAACAACATCGTTTTGGGCTTTTTATGCACAGTCAGATCACCAACAAGCTACGTTAGCAGAAAAAAGTAAAACATTGTCACATTGGAGATCGGAATTAACACTTAAATAATCGGTTTTTTTTAAGTTGCACTTAAGTGATTTGAAAAAAACTTTAGACATTAAATGAGTGTCGTAGACAACTTTTTTACGCTTGTAGTACTTCGAGGTTGGACTTTTTATGACTTGAGTCTTGTATTTTGCTCTTCCTCCTCGACCCATGCCTTAATTTGAAGACTTATCTTCATGTTTGAGCTGCAAACTTACACCCCTATCAAATACATAGCGAAGGATTTGCAGACACAAGTCGATGCACCGTGGTTGAATGGTGATCATTTATCTGTAGTTCGTTTAGCGGAAAACCTAGTGTTTCACACTAAATCAAACCAAGCATGTGGAGGTTTTGACCCCAGCTGTTAATTTATTGGTGGAAAATAGAGATGAAAGAGGAAAGGGACAGAGGATCCTTGTCTCTTAGCTATTGTGGAGTGTCACTTTGTTTCTACGTATATCCAATCCCTATCCACACTTTATCTATACGGTAGAAGGTATCCAACAAAGAGATACCGGTTATCCTATAACTTTAAGATGTGTACATACTAAACAGATAAGTGATTCCTCTAGAGATATTAATATAAACTCGTAGTGTTATATATTGTGTGTAGGCATTTGAATTTTGACCAAAGATGAAAGGAAGCAAGAAGAAGCGAGAAAAAGAATAGATGGCTTAGGGAAAGAAACGTATTTTCATTGTATATCCCTAATGTACAAGCCTTTGTAATTATAATACAGAAAAAGTACAATAAATGGCAACAATATAGTCTATAAAATCAATCATAATCTCAATCTAATCCCTGATTGATTTTGTACATGATCATAATTAAAAAGATTCTCGAGCATATCTTCAGAATCTTGCACATATCTTCCAACACTCCCCCTCAAGCTGGTGGCTTGTAGATTTCCAATACGCCTAGCTTGCTCAATAGATATGTGTGTTGTCTTTGACATAGAGGTTTGGTAAAAATATCCATAGGTTGCTCTGTGGTTCCAATTCCTTTTGTCTCAATGATCCCTAATTTTTTTCTCGAGTGAAATGACAATTCACTTCTATATGCTTTGTTCTTTCATGCACTATGGGATTCGCTGCAAGCTTGAGTGCCGCATCGTTGTCACAAAATAGCTTTGTCAGACCCTTTAGTCGTATTTCAAGGTTAGGTAGTAATCCTTGTATCCATACAATCTAACATGTAGTCTTTCTCATAGCTCAATATTCTGCTTCGGTTGAAGATAAAGATACCGTTGCCTACTTCTTGGTCTTCCATGTAAGTAGAGATTCTCCAAATTTAATACATAAACTAGTGATGGACCTTCGGCTCATAGGACAAGTCTCGTAATTCGCATCACAATATGCTATCATTTCCATATTGCACTTTCTAGATAAGAGTATGCCGAGTCCTGGGCACTTTTTCAAGTACTTTATGACCTTCAAAGCAACGTTCATGTGGGACAACTTCGGACTGTGCATAAATTGGCCAAGTGTCTACACTGCATATGATATATCTGGTCTAGTCATAGTCAAGTATATGAGTTTTCCAATGAGCTTTTGATAACTTGAAGGATCATTGAGAATGTGATCATTATTTTCAAATATTATCGCATCATAATCCACTGTGGTCAATTTGATGTTTTGCTCAATTGGAATAATTGCTAGTTTGCACCCTAATTACCTACCTCTGATATAATTTCCAGTACAAACTTCTGTTGATTAAGAGAAACTCCTTCATTGGATTGAGCAATCTCAATTCCAAGGAAGTATTTAGGTGCTCCCAAATCCTTTATGTTGACACCAAAATTTTGACGACCTGTTTGGTCATTTATCACATTAAAAATTAGGGGTTAATTTTATCCTTGAAAAAATATTAATTGCATAGCATATTAAGCTAGGTGCATTTGTTTTTAATTTGCATTTTGTGCATTTATTTATTGGATTGGTGGCGAATGGGTTCAAACTAGTGGTTTTGAGTTTTAAATTAACAGGCCAGACTAGGCCCATGAAATGAGCAAATTGGCCCGAGCCCTTTTTTTTTTAATGACAAAAATGATCTAAATGGAGATTTGATGTGATATTACGTTGGATTTTTGGAATTTAAGAAAATCGCATTGCAATCTTATCTTTAGCAATAGATGATGAAATCATGGGATAATATTCACGAGATAAGGATTTTTGTGATCGGGAGGTTATAGGCAATCTTTGTGAGATGAAA
The DNA here is from genome assembly GCF_016545825.1 of Eucalyptus grandis. Lineage (NCBI taxonomy): Eukaryota > Viridiplantae > Streptophyta > Magnoliopsida > Myrtales > Myrtaceae > Eucalyptus > Eucalyptus grandis. Next base: position 28,922,639 of record NC_052612.1, read on the forward strand.
TATTCACAAAAAGATCACATTTTGTTTTGCCTATTGTATGGAGGTCGAAAGGGGGGTGGGGCTTCTCTTTGTTAAAAAAAAACAACAACAACAACAACAAAGAAGTCAAAAAAAGTAAAGAAAGGAGAGAGGATATGCGTGGCAAGGGAAGATAGAGTAGGTCAAAAAAGAAAGTGCTGCAGAGAGAGGACGTGAGAGAGAAAGGTGAGAGAGAGAGAAAAAGAGAAAAAGAAAAGGAAAAAAGGAGGACTGTTCCTGTTCTTCATGGATTCTCCGCGCTGGATGTCGCCTTTCGTTCCCCCTGTGACGCCAAATCGCCCCTGCCACTGCCCGCTCAACCGCACTAGAGCGCCGTTCTGTTAGCCACTAGAGCTCCTCCTCACCCACGAACTCGCGCCGTCCACTGCACCGACCTGTGCTTCTTCCGTTGTGCTGGCCATCGCCACCTCTGCCACTTATCCACAAGCACCGCGCAAAACCAATAACCTGTCTGCCATCACCCACCTTCGCTTACTGCCGATGTCCTCGCACCTCTGCTCTGTCTCGCCTGTCACTACGTTGACTCGTGACGACCCGACATTGCCTGAAGCTATGTTGTTGTCGCCTTTGCCCACGTGAAGTCGCTGTTGCCCGACGCCATTATGCTCCACCCTCTGCCTATTGGAAGCTGAGTCATCGATCACTGACGTTTCGCTAGCCTCGCGACGCTAGCAACTCGCGCCTCCCTTGCGAAGCTGTCGCTGCTTCTGCTTTCTCCACTGCTGCTCGCCAGACGCTGCATCTCTACTCCGCCTGTCAAAGCCGCTGTTGTGCCAATCCAAGTCTCACCCGAGCAGCCACCTGAGCTGCTTTCACTGCTCCAGATTCGGACGCTAAGCCACCATATGCCCGTCCGATGCCCAGCCTTCGTCACCAGCCTTCGTCAGTGATTCAACTCAGTCTGAGCCTACACCTCCGCCCTTAGCATCTCCTACTGCCCAAATGCTGTCCTTGCTCATTGCTCCACTTGTCGCCGGAGCCCCTGCACCAGAGATTCGATGACCACGACCAGCGACCGATGGTGACCCACCATGAAGCTGCCAAGTCGTGGGTGAAAAAGCAAGAAAACGAAAAGAGAAAATCATATTAGGTAGTTTTCTATTTATTTTATTTTATTTTATTTTATTTTACTTGTTCTTTTGAGTATAATTGTTTCTTAATGTAAGATTGAGATTGCCCGACATGAAATGGCTTATGAAATTTGGGATTGACAATCCGATTTTTGCGTCTCGAAATCCGACTTGCAATCGCTTGCAAAATCGTCAATCCGATCTCACGCTTGAGATTCGATTCGCGATTTATTTAATAATTGGCCAACCCGATCTCATGCGCGAGATATGGTTTGCCAATTTGTGGACATCGATCATATTTTATCTGATTTTTCGTCGTGTTGGTTGAATCAATTTAATTTTGTTAAATAAAAAAAAATCCAAAAAATGCATTCATTTAGGATGTTAGTTTTTGTTTAATTTAAGTTGCATGTTTAATTATGTGGATATTTTTAATTTCGAAATTAATAAAAATACAAAAACACAAAAAAAGTCATCATGCATATGTCATGTAGAATTATGACATTATTCGTACGTTATTGCATATTAGGTTAAAATCGCATGTTTCATTTTAAGTTTAAATTGACTTTTAGATAAATTGCATCCTTGGTTAGAGATTGCTAATTTAAGATAATATCTTAGTTTAAATTAGGGTTTAGCCTGGCCTAATCCTTAATACAAGTTAGATAAAATCTTAATCTAGCTTGGTAATTTTGGCATTTTTCTAATTTCGAAATTTCATGGAAAATACCAAAAATTATCTTAGAATAAATCAATTTCATTCTTTAGGACAGACTGCATTTTATTTATGTCATGTAGTTTAAGCCATATTACCATGTCATATTATTTCATGTTAGATTAGTAGCATGCATTGCATGTTGCATGATCTTCATTAAATAAGTGAAAAAGAAAAAAAAAATTGTGTGTTAATTAGAGATCATATCTAGGACTGTCGATATGAAATTTGATTTAACATTGTAGATACTTTCGTTACTTTGAGCTAAGTTCCTGCAATTTATTCATTGCTTTATCTGGGTGTTAAATTGATGGTTTGCACATCTGCATAATCACCTCACACGATAGGGAAATTGATTTAAAATTAATCCAAACTACCTATAATTTTTTTTTAAAATAAAAAGAAATGGTACCGAAAGGGCATTAGAGAAGTCTAGTGTAACCAAGTCCTTGTACCCAAAGTCTATGGTTCGTAGGAGTAAAATAATCCTCAAATTATTTTACTTAAGTGTCTAATTGACCTACTGTAAACTGATTAGTAGCGACTCCTAAATAAAATCCATTTGTATGTTAAGAAATTTAAACTTAAGTCACGAGTTGGTATGGGCTTGGGAGAGTCCAAGTTAAGTCTAGGCTTAACAATCCATTAGCCAAATCCTAGGTGGTTCACCAAAAAATTTGGTTGCAATAGCTTGGCAACTCCACTGGGGACTTGAGTTAAAACTCTTAGTGGACTTAGGCCAATTTTTTCTTTTCTTTTGAAAAGGTTTTTGTTTGATAATGAGGATTCCAGGTACGTCCCTAACATTTAATGTGTTAAATGTTTTTGTAGGATGGGAGGTATAAGGGGAAGTATTCGCTAACCTTTGTTTTGCAGGGAGGTGTAGGAATGTATGGTTCATTTTTATATACGAAGTGTTGTTTGATATAAATTGTCGTGCATGCTTTGCATTTACACTACACTTTTGCACACACAACTTGCCACCGGACCTAGGCCGCATAGGATCATCTAGGATGGTATTGAGATGAATGCCACTCCGACCGCCTGCTCGCAGTACGAGTTGTCCATCTCAATCCCGAAGTTTCTTTTTTGGTGTTAAGAGTACCCACCTCGGTTTGCATTCCCGCAACCCAGGTTGGTTCTTTGACCAAGCCGAAATCATGAGGACTCGACATAATCCACACGCTCATGGCTAGACCGATCATCCTTGTGGCTCCACTTTGATAAGCCTTATAGATTAGAAATCGAGCCACTTACCATGCGCATGTCTATGTGATTACTGTCGATTTTCCTTGGTGAAGTAAGTTTTCTATCCCTATACCATGCAATTTATTTTGTCATGCTTTTGGTCTGTCCATGACAATCTAGGATAGTCATTTGATCTAATTCCTTTCAGAAATGAAATGAGGAAATTGCCATGCAATGAATCTTTTGTAAAATAAAAATAAAAAAACTTTGGAGAATTTGTTTTCAATTCATGTCTAGGAAATTTGATCTTGCTAGGGTGTCTATTTTTCTAGCTCTCTTTAGGAAATTCCCTTATTGTAAGAGCTTTTCATGAAAAAAAAATGAAAAAAGTTGATAGATCATTGTCATGGATTGATTCTCTATTTGCACCTCGTACTTATATATTTTTGTTCATTTGAATTAGGTGATAACGGATCCCTCACCCCCGCCTATAATTACGCGATTAAGAGGTAGAATGGCGACCAAACTGAAATGCGTGATCGTATCTCTACAATAGAAGACCAACTCCAACAGTTACTTGCCTCTATGCAACTTATGTCAGCTCAAATCCAATCCCTCCAAGTGAATCTGACTCCACCATCCGCTCTCCATGAGATAGTAATCCCAAAGTAGGCAAATAATGACGACATGCTTGGGCCAAAAGACGACCCACTGCCGACCGATGAGGAAAAGGCTATGCTTGACAACGTCCTTAAAATGGAGCAAGATGAACGCTTTGTGAAACTGGAAGAAAAAGTGAAACAACTGCAGGAGTTGCAAAGTCCACTCTTGTTCGACTCATTTGTGTATGAGAAGGTCAAGATGCCGAAGAAGTTTAAGATGCTGGAATTCGAAAAATATGATAGTATTTCCTACCAGAAAGCTCATTTGCAGATGTACCATGTGCGCATGGCCCAATATGTCAAGAATGAGCCCCTCATGATCCAATCTTTCTATGCAAGTTTGACTGGGCCCATGCTGAACTGGTATATAATGAAGAATGTAAACCTTCTCGATACCTGGAATGAAGTGGCTAACGTGTTCCTCAAGCAATATAAGTTCAATATGGACATTGCACCTTCTCGAGAGGATCTTGAGCGGATGGAGAAGAAGAAAAGCAAGTTGTTCAAAGAGTATGCCATGAGATGGTGAAATTTGGCAACTTAAATCACTCTTGAGCCTACTAACAAGGAGCTGATGAAGTTGTTCGTCAAGACTCTCCCGTCTGAGTTCCGTACCTGAATGGCCAGCATGTACGTCGAGAACTTCAACCAACTTATCCTGGTGGGTGAACAAATTGAGATTGGGTTGAGAGATAGGTGGTTCAATGAACCGACCCATCAAGGAAAAAGGTTCACCATGAAGAAGGACAGAGAACCAAGCATGGAAATCAGTGTTGCATATGCACAATCTAGAAAGCCTTAAATTCTTCATGTCCCTAAGAATCAACAATGCAAAGTCTGTTTGACCGCACCTCGATAATCTACTAGAAGGCAGTTCATTCCTCTTCTTGGCCCTCTATCCCTAGTCTTGAAGGTCCTACAAAAGAAGGGGTTGCTATCCAATGAGCCAAATCGACCTAATGCTAAAAAGTTTTCTAACTACGACCCCTCCAAGAAATGCAAGTACCATATGGGGGAAGTAGAACATTTGACTGATGAGTGCATGACCTTGAAGCACAAAGTCCAAAAGTTATTAGACACCAAGGCATTTGCCTTCAATACCACTCAACCAAATCTTCCACCTGAGCATGAGGATAGGGTGAATGCTATTTTCGAACATGACGCCGGTTGAATTAAGAACTTGAAGGTGCACGTGATGGACACCCTAGGGCAGCCAAGTGATGGATGGAATGGCATGGGCAATCTGACGTCTCCAAACATAAAGAGCTCTAATGATGCCCTGGAAGGAATCACAAGTCTGTTCGATGGCCTTTTATAAGAGCTACGACGAAGGACCTTCGGAAGACATGGGCATTGGCCCGCAAGAGTAACTTATTGCTTTTGCACATTCCCCTGTGTGAGAATTTTTATCGCTTTCTAGGAGTTTTTATTGCTTTATAAGAATTGTTTTCGATTTCTTCTTTTTTGTTTTCTTTTTAAGGATTATGAATCGCAATTTCCATTCAATAAATGTAATCTATTGATGAATTTCAATGAAATTACAAGTTTTATTTTGAGGGCGTGATAAGGTACACCAAACCAGCCCGGTGATGATATCAAACCAATAAAAGAAAAGAAAAATCTAAGGAGAATTCTGAGGCCTAGGCTTCATCATGCTTTCTCATGCCAAAAATGTTTCAAAAAATGCTTTTCCAAATGCTTTTCAAAAAAAAAATTTAAAAAAATGTGATTTACCCTTTTTGTCTTTTTTATCATTCTACATCCTGTTTCAGGAACGATCATATAGCATGCAAATATGTGGAAATGGTCCAATCTAATGCGACAAGTGTTGATGATGACGATCCCGAAAACTTGATCGATAAGAAAAGACTAAAGGCTCTTTTCCATGGCCAAACCTATCAGCAGAGAATGGCCAGATTCCTCAACCGGAAGGTATGATCGAGACATTTCGAGGTAAATGATCTTGTTTTAAGAAAGTTGTTGCCATTTTTTTCCAATCTTAGGGGCAAGTTTTCTCCAAATCATAGCGGCCCTTATGCGGTGAAGAAAGTAATTCTTGGAGGTGCCTTGATCCGGACAGAAATGGATGGTTGTGAGTTTTCCACTCCAGTCAATTTCGATGCTGTCAAGAACCATTACTCATGAAAGAATTTGCTATGTCATGTTTTGAACTGCAAGCATTTTCATGATGAATAAATTGCCTCAATGAGTTGCAAACTCAATCGGTCAAATTTGTTACAAATCTTGCATGTTTTCCTTGATGAATTGTGTGAGATGGATTGAATGTGTCAAATGGGGTACTTTGGAATGATGAAAGGCAAACCTTATTCCATACACTATTTTATACACTAACCCCCAGTGAGTTGTGTGGACAAATTCCATGCCTACAAGGAAAAGAGTGATCTTGCAAAGGGTATGTCAATTGAGGTGATGAGAGGTGGTTTCTTCTTCTACCCGAAACACTACATGTATATCACCATTGTTTAGCCCTTTGAGCCCACACACATGAAGAATTTTTTATATTATCCTTATCAAGGATCATCCTATACTGGGACAAAATTTGAAACGAATGATAGGAATTTTCGTACTCACACTTGCATCAATCTTCGAGTATTGCTTTCGCATGTAGCTTATATGGTAATTGAAGTGCCTTAGGATGACGAAGAGCAGTTCTTTCTCAATCCCACACACTTTTACCCATTGTATAGCCCATTTGAGCCCATAAATTCATTTCATGTTAAACCCAGTTGGTGATCATCCCCCACACTGGGGCAAGGCAAGGAAAAAACAAACCATTCAAGTAGCATGGTTTACAATGCTCATAAAAGATGGAGGATGTGTGGGTCCAAAGAGAATAAGTGCAAAAAAATGAAGTATGAAAAAGTAGCGTGCTTGGTAAAAGTAAGGCCAATGCCGAAAAAGAAAAAATCAAACATTAGTTGAAGTTGTATCCCCAACAAGGTGGTACTAAAATCTCAAATGTTGAGATGTTGCAATCGATGGAGTTTTGATATGAAGAAATTCTCGATGGTGGAAAAGAAAATTGGTGGAAATGTTAAGATGATCACAAACTTTGCTCCACTAAACACTTTTTGAGCCTAATGATCATTTTGTTTCTCACCAATGAACTAAGCCTACGTTACGTCCCATGCAAATTCTCTTCAAATTATGACATTTGAATTAACGTAAAAGTTCATATGTTTGAAAGCATCGCTTGAAGAAGTGCGAGTAAGGCAATTTCTACCTCATTTCCCATGTTTCTTGACTTGTAAACCCAAAGATGATTGCGGAATATCACTCATTTTTCAATAGCCTCGACTCAAAGAGTCCCCTTTGTTAAGCCGTTGACCAAGCCCGCATTATGGTCCCTATTAAAGACCTTTCAGATTGGTAAGGTCGTACCACTTGGGAAATTACTCAGACCCTTGTTTGGCATGACGACGGTGAGATAGAGCGATTGTTGAAATCCTGCATCAAAAGTCAAGATGAAAGTGCCATTTTAATGAGGACGAGTGAAAAGTCATTTCAAATTGAAAGATCCTTCATTTGACACATACATGACACTCATGTGTTTAGATTGAAATATTCTTTTGAAATCCTTCCCAATGGAAATTAGGTGATGTAAGATTGATAGAAATCATCATGCATGAATCTCACTTGATATGATGTATGTCAATGACTATAAATGCATGTTGCCTCTCCTATGACCATGTTTTACAGGAGACATATCCCTAAGGATCAAAGATGTTACTAGGTAAGTATATCTCTATCCATACCTAAAATACTTGTCATTGCACAGGTATTCCCTCTTGAGTATACCGACACTTGATTGAGCTGTCCCTCAAAGATTTTTCTCTAGATTCAGTCTGATTAAGGTGACCGAAGAAAGGTTCGGGTCCTGGTTAGATGATCTATGCTGCAATGCTAGGCGACTGAAGAAAGGTTCGAGTCCTAGTCAAGCAAAACCTCAACGCTAGGTGATAGTAGAATGGTACGGGTCCTAGACATGTAACACCAACTATCTTGAATCACTCTACCCTCTTTGGAGGTAAGATATTCCAGGTAGGTTCCTTTACTGTTTGCAAACAAATTGCAAATCTTGACATCTCAGTCTGGACTTGGATGTCTTGATTATTTTGTTTGAACATTTCACTCTAGATGTGAATGTTCTTCGATCTTCCTCGTTATACCTTAGTTTGGATCTAGGTATTTCGAGCTTCAAAAATCATGCATCTCCATCTGGACCTAGATGTCTTGATTATTTTTATTCAAACATTTCACTCTGGATGTGAATATTTTTCAATTTTTCTCATTATACCTTAGTCTGGATCTAGGTATTTCGAGCTTCAAAAATCATGACATCTCAGTTTGGGCCCGGATGTCTTGACTATTTTCATTTAAACATTTCACTCTGAATGTGAATGTTTGTCAATCCTTCTTATTATACCTTAATCTAGATCTAAGTATTTCGAGTTCAAAATTTTGACATCTTAGTCTAGATCTGGATGTGAATGTTTTTTCGACCTTTCTCGTTATACCTTAGTCTGGATCTAGGTATTTCGAGTACAAATCTTGACATCTCAATTTGGATCTGCATGTCTTAATTCTTTTTGTCAAACATTTCACTTTGGATGTGAATATTTTTCGAGCTTTTTCGTTATACCTTAGTTTGGATCTAGGTATTTCGAGTTTTAAAAATCTTGACATCTCAGTCTGGATCTGGATGTCTCAATTATTTTTGTTGAATATTTCACTTTGGATGTGAAAGTTCTTCTCAGTCTCGATGTCTCAACTTATTACTTGTTAGACTCTTAAAAGAACCTGAGTAAAAACTGGGTACTTGCGGAGTAAATGGGGATTTATCATGTACCTTCAGATGCTCTACCGCACTGATTGGTAAGTGACTGTAGGTACGTTCTTTCCTTTTGCATCATGCATTTGCATTAGCATTTCCATGCATCATATAAATTGCATTTTAAAATGGGATTCATTTCTAGACAAAAACAAAAAAAAAAAGAAAAAAAAATCAAATCATTTAATGCATGTGTATGGTCAAAATTTAGGTCTCAATTTATCTTTGAAGGCAATCTCGTGAGCTCACCTTCAAAGAGGGGCAACCTGTTGACCCCAAAATTTTGGCGACCTGTTTGATAATTTATCACATCAAAAATTAGGAGTTAATTTTATCTTTGAAAAAATATTAATTGTATAGCATATTAATCTAGGTGCATTTGTTTTTAATTTGCATTTTTTGCATTTATTTATTAGATTGGTGGCGGATGGGTTCGAATTAGTGGTTTTGAGTTTTAAATTAACTGGCCGGACTATGCTCATGAAACGAGTAAATTGGCCCAAGCCTTTTTTTTTAATGACAAAAATTATCTAAATGGAGATTTGATGTGATATTACGGTGGATTTTTGGAATTTAAGAAAATGGCATTGGAATCTTATCTTTAGCAATAGATGATGAAATCATGGAAGAATATTCATGAGATAAGGATTTTTGTGATCGGGAGGTTATTGTGACACCCCGAACCCCCTTTGGGAGCCACAGCACTGACGTTACACCTAATTACATCTCTTAGAAGAAGAAGCGTCGAAGTTCATAGACTTTTTTTTTTTTAAAACGGTCCCAGCGTGACTCATTAGCGTAAGCAAAATTTAATTTCGTCATCTCTCCCTCCAACAACCATGATACAATTGCACACCACTAATCATCATGAGAAAAGACAAAGCCACGACACTTTATTTACATATTTTCAAGATGGGTTTCCTTGGGTCGATACATCAAAAGAAAGGCTAGGACATGAAGCCACACTCGGCCATAACCCAAAGAGAAACACTCGACCCATTACGACTAACGTGCAAGATTCCCCATCACTAGTGTCGACTAATTATCCCAAAAAGTTTCAGCTCCTACTTGACACGCACGGGCCCTCACACCCATCCCGATGCATCAGGCGGTGGCGGCGGAACATCCCATGCATCGCTCCGTCTCGACGAACGTGGATGGATCTAAACTCCTGAATGATAGGGCCCCCAGCTAGGCCCACATCGTATATCACTAAGGCGCACACTCGAATAAAAGTCAGTCTAGGAAGGGTGATACGGTCGATCTCCACACACTCGACCTCTACATCTGAAGGAAGACCGTAAAATACGCCCCGCGTGACAGCAAGAAGCGGCATCCTGCTAATCTGAAATGTTGGTCCCCGAAGGGGTGAGTACAACCACTCAGCAGGTAAAGGAATCCAATAACCACTCAATGCATCATACAATACAATCACAACATCATACATGTCATTCATGCATCCAAGCATATTTACCTTGAACCCATACATATACCATTATAGATTTTAATCACAATCATATCAAATATGCATATCATCATGCCATAAGTGATCATCATCATATCATGTCATATATGCATATCATCATGCCACAGGTGATCATCATCATATCATGTCATATATGCATATCATCATGCCATAGGTGATCATCATCATATCATGTCATATGTGCATATCATCATGTCATAGGTGATCATCATCATATCATGTCATGTATGCATGATTCAATTTCCACTTTTAATTTTCAATTTGATCACCACATCACTCTTTCTCGAGATCATCAATTTTATCCCATACTTTACACTAACACCCTATCTTGGCATTGCGAGAAAAACCTCTGGCATTCAGCCACTTAAGGCCACCGGGCATCCATCGCCCCCACATTCTGGGCATCTCGCATCCCAACTGGCATCACGAGGCATCCCCTCGGGCAAAGACCTCTGAGGCTTCTGGGACCCAACCATTCTAGGCATCTTGATACTCCCAGGGCCATCTGGCCGTGTATCTCTATGCATTCCGAGCATCCGGTACCCCCCAATCTGCGCATCCTGATACTCCTAGGGCATTATCATCCGCCACAAACAATTTCCTCATTTATCATTGTTCATGTTTACCAATTTAGGTCTCAACTTAGCAAGGCACATGATGTAATGGAAAATAAAATCACTTTCATCCTTGGATTTATACATGCATCATCAGTCATCATCATACGTGCAACAAGATGCCATCATTCATAAAAATAAAATTTATGGAATTCATATAATTTAGAATAGTCCATTTATCATGCCTTTTTGAAATTTATTTAAATTCCAACTTGTACCATTTTTGAAAATATTTAAATTAAATATCCATATGATTCCCAAAAATCATGAAATTAAATCATGTGATACATAAGACAATAAGATAATGATTTTATGAAAAACACATGGCCAATAAAGTTCCACACAAAAGATATCATTCACACAATCACAGCATGCAATTTCGGATAAAAACAGAATGTGCAGTTTTTGAAATAATTCGATTAAAATACCCGAACGACCTCCGAAAATTATGAAATTTTACCAGGTTATATTTAGGACACTAAAGTAGATTTTTTATGAATACTTTTAGGCCAGATTCGTTGTAGATAATTTCCTATAGCCGTCTGAAGCTTCTGGTTCTCATACCGAAACATCCAGTGTAGTCATCTCCGAAATACCGAGTTTTTACCCACTTATTCTTCTTCTTTTCCTCTGAAATTTGGATATGTTTTACTTCAAGAGGTTCCCTACAACTTTAAATAAGGGATCTAAGTCAAATTTCCAAAGAATAGTCACCATATGGGTCCATGAAGTCTCGGGTGTCCAGTACTACGTCTCCAGATTTACTGTCTTCAAGAGTAAGTCGATTCACTAGGCTATACTTGTTCATTATACTTAAAATTTGAGTATGTTAGTATTTAAGATGTTCTATAAAAGTTTTATGAAGAAGTCGAAGAGATATTCTTGATAAAAATCAACATGCAACCACAAATCTACCAAAAAGTCAGCAAAACAGTTCCAGATCTAGTGTCTCCGTAGGATGAGAGTTTGACCCCTTAAATCTCCACCATGTTGCACCAAATTTTAGTATGTTGTATTTTAAGATGTTGGCTACAACTTTCATGAAGGATTCAAAGTCAAAATCAAACTCAAAACATGCATGCAAGCCCTCACAAGATTCTGGCTCAGGCTGTTCATGCGAAAACAGCAATATCACTCAAGATCAAGTCATTCTAGCTTCGGTTTCTCCCTCCTAATCACCCAAAATTCGACATTACTCCAAAAATACATGCAACACACACGTGCAAGAGTAGTAAGAGGATCCTAACTTGCCTCTAAACCGAGCTAGCGACGAGCACACGGCGGCAAACGGGCAACAAACGGGCAGCGACGGCTCCTCCTCCTCTTGGTTCCTCTCCTCTCGGCGCCCTTCTCTCTCTCTCTCGCAACCCTCTCTCTCTCTTTTCTCACTTGGACGAATACCACCAACCGGCCACTCTCTCTCCTCTTCTCCCTTTTATTCCCCCAAATCTCCATCATTGGCAATGATTACTTGCCACTCCAATTGGCCAATGCATGCAAGTCCTCCTTGCCACTTGGCAAGGCCCATGCAATGGGCCGGCCACCCTCCTTCTTGGGCCTCTCTTGGGCCGGTGACAGCCCCTCCGTGGGCCTCTATTGGGCCGGCCATTTGGCCCACCAAAATCCCCTTTGGGCCTAAGGCCCAAACCTAAATAAAATTAATTTATTCCCTTTTTATTCTTTCTTCTATAAACTTTAAATTTTAAATCCCACATGGCCAAAGTCTTGTAACATTTTATTTATAGGAATTTAATTTATGAGGTGCATAGCCAAGCATAGATTATTCTCATTAATTTATCCTATAGTCCAAATTTCAAAAATTCATGAACACAAGCATATCACTTAGCCTTAAGAGAAAACTAATGGCTGAAGCGTAAAGCATAGGTAATTTCATTACATAATTATGAGCTTTAATACGCCTTAGAGCTTGACTTGAATTTTTTGGGATACCACAGTTAAAGGCAATTTTCGTTAGATGAAATATTCACAAAAAGATGACATATTATTTTGCCTATAAAAGGTCGTGTATGGAGGTTGAAAGGGGGGCAGCTTCTCTTTGTTTGAAAAAAGAGCAACAAAAAAGTCAAAAAAAGTAAAGAAAGGAGAGAGGATACGCGCAGCAAGGGAAAAGAGAGTAGGTCAAAAAAGAAAGTGTTGTAGAGAGAGGACATGAGAGGGAAAGGTGAGAGAGAGAAAAAGAAAAAACAGAAAAGGAAAAAAGCAGGATTGTTCCTCTTCTTCGTGGACTTTCCGCACTAGACATCACCGTTCGTTCCCCCGCAAAGCCAAACCGCCCCGCCACTTTGCCCGCTCAGCCACACCGGAGCACCGTTCGTCGCCACCGAGCTTCGCCTCAACCACGAGCTCGTGCTGTCCATTGCATCGACTTGCGCTTCTTTCGCTGTGCCAGCCGTCGCCACCTCTACCGCTCATCCGCAAGCACCGCGCGAAACCAGTGACCCGTCTACCGTCACCTGTCTTCGCTTGCTGCCGGTGTCCTCGCACCTCTGCTTCATCTTGCCTGCCGTTGCGTTGACCCGTGATGACCCGACACCTCCGACCGCCCGAAGCTCGTCGCTGTCGCTTTTGCCCCCATGAAACCGCTGTTGCCCGACACCACCATGCTCCGCCCTCCGCCGCGCCGGAAGCCTAGTCATTAATCATTAACGTTTCGCCAGCCTCACGATGCCGCAACCCACGCCTCCCCTACGAAGCTGTTGCTGCTTCGTTTTCTTCATCGCTACTCGCCGGACTTCGCATCCGCCCATCAAAGCCGCTACCGTGCCAATCCGAGTCTCACCCGAGTGGCCACCTAAGCTGCTTTCACCGCTCCAAATCTGGGACGCCGAGCTGCCATACGCCCGTTTGACACTAAGCCTTCGCCGGTGATCCGCCTCAACCCGAGCTTGCACCTCGCCCCCGGCGTCTCCCGTTGCTTGAACGATGTCCTTGCTCGTTGCTCCACTTGTTGTCCGAGCCCCCGTGCCGGAGATCCGACGACCACGACCGGCGACCGACGGTGACCCACCACGAAGCCGCCAAGTCGTGGGTTAAAAAGCAAGAAATGGAAAAAAAAAGAAAATCAAATTAGGTAGTTTTCTATTTATTTTATTTTATTTTATTTTACTTGTTCCTTTTAGTATAATTGTTCCTTAATGTAAGATTGAGATTGCTTGACATGAAATTACTTAGAAATTTGGGATTGACGGTCTGATTTTCGCGCCTGAAATCCACTTGCAATCGCTTACAAAATCGTCAATCCGATCTCATGCCCGAGATTCGATTCACGATTTATTTAAAAATTGACCAACCCAATCTCATTCGCGAGATATGGTTCGCCAATTTGTTGATATCGATAATATCTTATCTGATTTGTTGTCATGTTGGTTGAATCAATTTATTTTGTTAAATAAAAATATGCAAAAAATGCATTCATTTAGGATGTTAGTTTTTGTTTAATTTAAGTTGCATGTTTAATTATGTAGCAATTTTTAATTTCGAAATTAATAAAAAAACAAAAACACAAAAAGTCATCATGCATATGTCATGTAGAATTATGATATTGTTTGTACGTCATTGCATATTAGGGTAAAATCATATGTTTCATTTTAAGTTTAAATTGATTTTTTGATAGATTGCATCCTAGGTTAGAGATTGCTAATTTAAGATAATATCTTAGTCTAAATTAGGGTTTAGCCTGGCCTAATCCTTAATATAAGTAAGATAAAATCGTAATCTAGCTAGGTAATTTTGGCATTTTTCTAATTTCGAAATTTCATGGAAAATACCAAAAATTATCTTAGAATAAATCAATTTCATTCTTTAGGACATATTGCATTTTATTTATTTCGTGTCGGTTAAGCCATATTACCACGTCAAATTATTTCATGTTAAATTAGTAGCATGCATTGCATATTGCATGATCTTCATTAAATAAGTGAAAAACAAAAAACCAAAATTGCGTGTTAATTAGAGATCATATCTAGGACTGTCGATTTGAATTATGATTTAACATTGCATATGCTTTTGTTGCTTTGAGGTAAGTTCCTGCAATTTATTCATTGCTTTATCTGGGTATTAAATTGGTGGTTTGCGTACCCGCATGATCACCTCACATGTTAGGGAAATAGATTTAAAATCAATCCAAACTGCTTGCAAAAACATTTTTGAAAATAAAAAGAAATGGTACTGAAAGGGCATTAGAGAAGTATAGTGTAACCAAGTCCCCGTACCGGAAGTCTCTGGTTTGTAGGAATGAAATAATCCTCCCATTATTTTACTCAGGTGTCTAATCGATCTACTGTGGACTGATTAGTGGTGATTTATAAATAAAATCCATTTGCATGGTAAGAAATTTAAACTTAAGTTGCGAATTGGGATGGGCTTGGGAGAACCCGAGTTAAGTTTAGGCTTAACAATCCATTAGCCAAACCCTTGGTAGTTCACCCGAAATTTGGTCGCGACACTTTATATGGAAGGTAATATACAAATATTTCTTGAAGCATTCTATAACATCGTTATCATTGCCCATGGTAGAGATATCGTCAACATATATCATCAAGTAAATAGACAACATACATTTGGTTAATGTGAATAGAGTGTAATCATATATGGATTGTTGGAAGCCTGCAGATGTGAGGGCATCGGCCAATTTGGCGTACCATTGCCTGGAAGCTTGTTTAGGGCCATAGATGGATTATGGAGACAGCATACTTTATTCTTCCCATGTCTTCGTAAACCCAGAGGAATTTTGTTCATAAAATTCTAAATGCAAGTGAACGTGTCGAACAAGCAATATAATGATAAGAAATAATATCGTCTTACGAAGATTGATGATTAATAAACTAATTAGATGCCAAAATAGATTAATTCTAAAATTTATCTAACATATCAAAATATAATTGAGAATAAATGAAAAACAAAATTTGGACACTAAATGCAATAAATCAATAAGATAAATATGTTAAAGCATCCGATTTTACCATAACCATTAGATATGAATTTCAGATTGTTGTGGGTATAAGAACAATATCAAACATGTGATAGTAGAATTTCCTAATCCATTTACTATCCTATCTCTAGGTATAACAAACCTACTCAATTTATTAATCCACTATATCTTTATATGAATTAAAATAAACATAAGTGCATTAAAAACTATTAATATTTTCAATTTACAATGAGTCTTTTGGATCACCTTATCACTGAAAGTTACACAAATAATGCAGTATATATATAGTATATATATATATATATATATATATCCACGTTTAATTCATGGTTATATATTATAATGAGCAATTGCATATTATTACTTCTCAGTCTCAAACATGCATATCGGATTATTCAAATGATGGCCGGTTACTCAAAATCATTATGTATAATAATATATATCTCACATGAATGAAATCAATTGCAAACCATAAAAATCATAAAATTCACATCATTATGGTTAGGCTATATCATGCCCTAACAAAAGAAAATTGGAACATAGTAGAAGAAGAAATAAAAATATAAATCAAACCCAGCATTTCGAATCAAAGAACAAGAATTCTATTACAATTTTTGTCTTCTCTTCAAAATACTTGAAAAACTCTCAAAAAATAAAAATATAAAAAGCGATCTAACAAAAACCTAGCTGCCCCTTTAGGCTCTCAATGTTCTCCTATTTATCGGATATATCCAAGATCCTTATCTCCAAACAATTGCGCATAAAATTAGGGAGCAAATCAGAGGATCTTTGATTTGATATCTATTTCCCAATGCTTGCAAATAACATTAGGGAACAAGATCAATGATTCCCTGATTTGATATCCATCTTCCACTGCTTTTTGATTTGAATTCCTAATTTTTGCCATTCTTCTCTTTTTCTTCTCCATATCTCATTATTCTGCATAAATAAAGCAAATTCGAATAATCATAAGGAAATCTAAATATTTTCTTATAAATATTGCATTATCTGTTGCCTAAAATAAATAAAATAACTCTATTTTTATAGAGTTATCAAACCCCCAACTTAACATTTTGCTAATTCTCGAGCAAAATCAAGAAATAACACATACTTAAGCTAACAACCTCCTCCATGATATCTTTCCATAATTGCTCAAATTCACAATTAAAAGAAAAACACAAATTTCATCCAAACATTGAAATTGATTTATAAGTTAAGACCAATTCTAACTATGTGATCTAAGTGTGTGTGTGTGAAAATCCTCATCTTTTTCGAATTATATGCAATCCAAATATATTCACATTGACATGCAACCTCTAAAAAATTCTCAATAATTATCACCAAATCTCATAGGTTTGCTTTTCGTTCCTCTCTCCACTAATGTAAGTTAATTATCCAACCAAAAATCAATAGGACTTTTCTCGGTTTGTAACGTAAGGCTGAGCTAAAATAAGATAACAGTAATTTTAAGCTCAAATCACCCATCAACACGTTGGTTTCTAGGATCTAATTAGAGCTAATGTCACTATCCAATTTCACTTATTCAAGACAATTTTTCTACCACCATATATCATCATTCTCTTTTTGTTTCTTTTTTTTAATTGCTTTATGGTGGAGTTTCTCTCGAAGTCCCTCCTAATATAATATGAAAATTTCCAACCATTGAGTATCCAAAAGGCTCACTCAATTGAAAGTTAGATAGGGAACCATAAAAACAAAAAAAAAAAAAAATTTTTGACGTTATACCCCAAACAACCATAGCAATCACTTCTTCTTATTCTTCTTCTTTTCATACTCCATTCTTCCTTACAAATTTCTGTTAGGCTCAAATAAATTTTTATCCAATAGAAAAAAAAATTAACGTGTTCATAGGGCATGGGACAATGATAGAATTCGATAACGGCTAGGCTAAATATTTATGGGTGTCAATGAAAAATTGGGTAATAATTAAGGCTCAATGGGCTGACTAGGGATAAATAAATAATGTTAACTCGAAAGGCTTAATCGATCCAAAAATTGCCTAAATCATTTTCTCAGTTAGATGTATCTTAGGATTTCCCTTCAAGAGAAAATCAAACAAATTCTAAGATTTTGGTGAAATTTAAGAAAATCACATACTTCACATAAATGTTCTCTAGATTTACACACAATTAAAAAATTAATGCTTAGTTGTTGACACCTAAATTTTGACAATTCAATCATTTATTTAATGCATAGAAAATTAAGGGTTAATTTTATCCCTAAAAAATATTAATTGCATAGCATATAAATTTAGGTGCATTTATTTTAATTTGCATTTTTGCATTTATTTATTGGACCGGTGGCGGATGGTTTCGAATTGGTGGTTTTGAGCTTTAAATTGACAGGCCGGACTAGGCCCACGAAGGGAGCAAATTAGCTCGAGCCCGTTATCTTTTTTAATTAATTATATTGTGAAAAATGGAGACTTGATATGATATTACGGTGGATTTTTGGAAATTGAGAAAATCGCATTGCAATCTTATCTTTAGCAATAGGTGATAGAATCAGTGGAGAATATTCAAGAGATGAGGAAAATAAAATAATTTTTGTGATTGGGAGGTTATAGGCAATCTTCATGTTTATTGACAAAAAAGAGATGAAATATTCACAAAGATTACATTTGTTTTGCCTATAAAAAGGTTGTGTACGGAGATCGATGGGGGCTTTTCTCTTGATGGCGAAGGAAAAGTAAAAAAATCAAACACAATAAAAGAGAGAGAAGATTGCTTTGGTTTTCGGGGAGAGGAAAAGAGGAAAAAATAAAAAGGTGTTGGGTGAGGGAGAGGGGACAGGAGAGTGACGTGAGGGATGTCAATCAGCAAAAAAAAAAAAAAAAAAAGTGCACGACTATTCATCTTTGAAGGAGGAGACCCCCTCAATCGTGACGGCCTCGCGTCCACACCAGCCAATGTCGAACCGCCTCGCCAGCCATCTCCAACGCCTCCACCTGCTCTGACCCGCGACCCAGTCTGCCGTCGCAATGCCTTTGTCTGTCGTCACCACTGTTGCTCTCTGCCCCACGAGCGACGCCCGCGACCTAGCGTCGATGCCCAAAAGCACCACCAAAGTCTGACGCTGCCGTTGCTGCTTCCCTCCTGCCATCACTTGCTTGGAACAGTTGCCCGGCCCCCTTTGCCTTCACCTAACCCGCTCGGAGACCGACACAGCTGCGCCTCTGCAACCCGTGACCCGGTAGATCCCGAGCCAATTCATCGCACCTCCGCTGCTGCTATTCCTTTGATCACCCAAGTACCAATAGCCTCGTCGCTCGATTACCCCTTTGCCCATCGACCCGTAGCACCGAACACTAGACCCCGACGCTTAACCTTCACCGCACCTCGGTCAACCTCCAACACCGTGATCGAGCACCGCTCCCATTTGCAGCTCCACACCCGTGCTACTGTTGCTCTGTTACAGCCACTCGCACCATCGTGCCGCTACTGCTGCCTCCACTCGCATGCTGGTCCCTCCCACCGAAGCTGCCAAGTCGTGGGTGAAAAAACAGGAAAAAAAGAAAATAGGAAAATCAAATTAGGTAGTTTTTTTTATTCTATTATTTTATTTTATTTTCTTTATTTACTTTGTTTTTTTAGTAGAATTATTCTTGAATGTATGGTTGAGATTTTCCAACATGAACTAGCAGCTCAAATTAGGGATTGATAGTCCAATTTTCGAGCCCGAAATCTGACTCGTAATCTTTTGGAAAATTGCCGATTCGATCTCATGCTTGAGATTCAATTCACGTTTTTGTTTAAAAATTGGCCAACTCAATCTCATACGCGAGATATGGTTTTGCGAATTTATGGATATCAATCTTATCTTTGATTTGCCGTCATGTTGGTTGAATCAATTTTGTTTTCGTAAAAGAAAAATCCAAAAAATATTTGAGTTAGGAATAGGTTTGTTTTAGAATATTTCTTGTTTTAGGGTTATCTTGCATATTGAGAATAGGGATTTTATTTCGAATTTTTAAAAATAAAATCCAAAAAAATGCATTAATTTAGTATGTTAATTTTTTTATTTAGGTAGCACGTTTAATTATGTGCCGATTTTAATTTCAAATTTCATAGAAAAGAAAAAAACTAGAAATATGGCATTATTTGCACGTCATTGCATATTAGGATAAATTGCATGCTCTTTCGGAAAACAGAAAAATCATGTGCATCTCATATATAATTAGGTTCATGAAATGCACGTCAGTTAGTGATTATTGCTAGGTCCATTTAATTAGAAATTGCTTGTCATTAGAATTAAGTCATTAGGTTAATTTAGATTGCACATCTAATTATTGCATTTCTTTAAAAAAAAATTACTCATGTCATATAGTTTAGGCTATATTGCTATGTCATATCACTTCATGTTAGATTAGTAGCATACATTGTATAAAGCATGATTCCCATTAAATAAGTGAAAAAAAAAAAGAAATTGCATGTTAATTAGAAATCATATCTAGAACTTTCGATGTGAATTATGATCTAACACTGTAGATACTTTCATTGTTGCGAGGTAAGTCCTGCAATTTATTCATTGCTTTTCTTGGATGTTAAATTGGTAGTTTGTGCACCCGCATAATCACCTCATTGTTAGGAAAATAGATTAAAATCAATTCAAGCTGCCTGTATAACATTTTTTCGAAATAAAAGATAAATGTACCGAAATGGCGTTATAGCAATCTAACGTAATCAAGTCCCCGGACTCACAAATTCCTGATTCGCAAAAGTAAAGTAAATCTCCCGTGACTTTACTTGGGTTTCTAATCGACCCACTGAAAATAGATTAGTGGCGACTCCTAACTGAAAATCAATTGCATATTAAGAACATGAACCTAAGTCGCGAGTTGGTATGGGCTTGGGAGAGCTCGAACTAAGTTTAGGCTTAGTAATCTATTAGTCAAACTTTCATCCGAAAATTTTGGTCACGACATTAGTAAGTGGATCAACATAATCAGAATTAAAATTAACTCACACATTAATTGCAAATTTAAATAAAATTTAAATTTTCCTAAGAATCGCAAAATTTCACAACAAGGAATGCAATCATGATTGACAAAAAAAAATGATTACATATATCTATGAGAAAATATTTTCTCTCTCCTAAACTTGAATGAAGTAATGTGCTCAATGCGAAAAATAGAAATAGGAAGAAGAAAACTCCTCTAGTTGTAGGATAAGTTCATAGATGACCTTGATGATTAAACTCTTTAAAGATGATCCATTAAAAAAAAAAAAAAAAAAAACCTGGATAAAACAGAGAAAAGTTAATCTTTCTTATTGGCAAAACATAAACTTAAAAATTAATGAAAAAAATATAATTAAAATGCTTGGGTTGTCTCTCAAGAAGCACTTGTTTTTTAGTTTTTAGCCAAACTATATCAGATGTCACTATTCTCAAAGATGAAGTTTAATGGTAGTCTTCTGTTTGTTGTAACTACTTTCAAAGTAGAACTTCAAACGTTGATCATTTACCATGAATGCGCCCTCAATGTCATGCGTAACTTCAACTGTTCCATATGGAAATACCTGTGTAACTGTAAAAGCACCAAACCATCGAGACTGCAATTTTCCTAGAAAAAGTTTAAGATGAGAGTTATGAAGTAAGACTTTTTGACCAACTTTTAACTCTCTTCTAAATATGTGTTTATCATGCCATCGTTTTGTATGCTCTTTGTACAACTTAGAATTTTCATAGGCCTCATTGCAAAATTCCTCCAATTCATTCAGTTGCAATAATCTTTTTTCACCTGCAGACTACATGTCAAAATTCAAAAATTTCAATGCCCAATATGCTTTATGCTTTAATTTTACCAATAAATGACAAGTCTTCTCAAACACTAGCCTAAAAGGAGACATTCCAATTGGAGTTTTGAACACTGTCTTATAGACCCAAAGTGCATCGTCAAGTTTTATTGATCAATATTTTCTAGAGGCATTCATTGTTTTTTTTTTTTTTTAATTCTCTTGATTTCCCTATTTGAAACCTCTACTAACCACTAGTCTGAGGATGATAGGGATTGCAACCTTATGCATGACTCCGTACTTACTCAAAAGCGCTTCAAATTGTTTGCTGTAAAAATGTGTCTCCCTATCACTTATGATTGCATTAGGAGTGCCGAATCGAGTAAAAATATTTTTCTTCAAAAATTTGACTACAACTTTAGAATTATTTGTTGGCAATGCTACAGCTTCTACCCAATTAGAGACATACTCCACAGCCACTAAAATGTATAAATTTCCATAAGAAGGTGTAAAGGGTCCTATGAAATCAATACCCCAAATATCAAATAAGTCACACACAATAATGCTGTTTAAAGGCATCTCATTTTTTCTTGAAATATTTCCAGTTTTCTGACACCTATCACATGAAGCTACATAGGAGTATTCATCTTTAAATCGTGTGGGCCAATAAAATCCAGATTGTAAAATCTTCGTTGCAGTTTTGGTGGCACCAAAATGGCCACCCACCTCTTCATCATGACAATGATGTAGAATGTTTGCCATCTCTTTGTTTGGAACGCATCTTTTTATGACCTGGTCTACACATACTTTAAATAAGAAAGGTTCTTCCCAAAAATAATTTTAAACATTAGAAAAGAATTTTTTCTTCTGTTGATATGATAATTTAGGAGAAAGAATATTACTTACCACATAATTTACAAAGTTAGCATACCAAGGTATTTTTGTGGACTTGATGGAAAATTTTCTCATCAAGGAACTCTTCTAAAATTGATTTTACCTTTTCCTTTGAGTTTGGAAGTCTTGATAAGTGATCTACAATTAGATTTTCAATCCCCTTCTTATCTTTGATTTCCAAATCAAATTCTTACAGTAATAGAATCCACCTGATCAACCGGGGTTTTGATTATTTCTTTTCAAGCAAATATTTAAGAAAAGAGTTATCATAATAAACTATAAGTTTTGAGTCAATTGATGTGTGATGCTAGCGATTCTGCAGTAAGACTTGGTTTGCGACAAAGGAAGAATGAAGTCTTTCGAACCATATACTATGCCAGTCGAACCTTGTCAAGTGCACAATTGAATTATTCAACAACTAAAAATGAACATCTTTTTTCCAAAAGATTAGAAAGGGGTTTAGTAATTTTTGAAAAATCTTTTATAAGCCGTCTATAAAATCCTGCATGCCCCAAAAATCCCATGACAAGTTTCGTAGATGTTGGCGGAGGCAATTTCGCAATGACCTCCACTTTGGCTCGATCGGCTTCTATTTTGTTTCGAGAAATTGTATGCCCGAGCACTATTCCTTCCTGCACTATAAAGTGATACTTCTCCCAATTCAAAACAAAGTTAGTCTCCTCACATCTTTGTAAGACTAAAGTCAAATTATTTAAATAAGAATCAAATAATAAGCCAAAAAAGGAAAAATCATCCATGAAAATCTCAATATATTCTTCAACCATATAAGAAAAAATAGCTATCATGCATTTCCGAAAAGTAGCTGGTACATTACAAAGATCAAAGGACATTCTTCTAAAAACACAAGTACCATAGGACAAGTGAAAGTAGTTTTCTCTTGATCTTATGGTGCAATAGAAATCTGATTATACCTCGAATATCCATCAAGAAAGTAATAAAACTCATGTCCTGCAAGTCTTTCCAACATTTGATCAATAAATGGTAAAGGGAAGTGATCTTTTCTAGTGGCATCATTCAATTTTCTGTAATCCATACACACACGCTAGCCAGTAATTGTTCTAGTTGGAATCAATTTATTGTTGTTTTTTTGAACAGTCATACCGCCTTTCTTTGGCACAACTTATACATGACTTACCTAGGAACTATCAAAGATAGGATAGATGATACCTGTATCAAGTAGCTTAATTACCTTAGCTTTCACTACTTCTTGCATTTTCGGGTTCAAACGCTTTTGAGGTTGGATAGTAGGTTTATATTGTTCCCCCATCAAAATTATGTGCATGTAAATTGAATGATTAATTTCCTTGATATCGGTTATTTTCCATCCAATTGCACCATTATGCTCTCTTAATACTTTGAGCAATTTCTCCTCCATCAAATTTGTCAAAGAAGAAGATATAATTACCAATAAAGAAGAAACTCTATCTAAATAAGCATATTTCAAATGAGAAGGTAAGGGTTTGAGTTTAAAAATTGGAAGCACTTCAATTGATGGTTTAAGCTTTGTTATGTG
Source organism: Eucalyptus grandis (assembly GCF_016545825.1). Lineage (NCBI taxonomy): Eukaryota > Viridiplantae > Streptophyta > Magnoliopsida > Myrtales > Myrtaceae > Eucalyptus > Eucalyptus grandis. Next base: position 28,946,400 of record NC_052612.1, read on the forward strand.
TTGTCCTAACTCTCAAATTCAATTGCCTTTTGCCTTGAATATGGTGGAATTGCTTCCATGAAATTTGCATATTCATTTATCTCCTCATTCTGAATATCTTTGTCCCTTGGTCGAATCAGACATGCTTCAAGTGGATCTTTAAAAATATTTTCCTGAAAAACCTTATTCACCAACTTGTCAACTGTCTCAACTCTAAAATAAGAATTATCATTAGATGAATATTGTTTATTGCTTTAAAAACATTAAATGAAACAAGATCATCTGGAAATCTAAGAATTAACTTCCCTTATTGTACATCAATAAGAGCTCTTCCTGTTGCTAGAAAATGTCAACCTAAGATAAGTGGTACCTTGCAGGAAAGATAAATTTGTCAACTTTTCCCAAAACATCTTCCACAATACCTCTCGGATATTTAATTGATCAATCAACCGGTTGAAGTGACACTATGGTTGATTTTACCTCACCCAATCTATATTTCTTTAAAACTGAATAAAGTATCAGATTAATGCTTGCACCTAAATCACATAATACTTTTTCAAAGTAAGAATCTCCAATAGTGTAAGTAATAGTAAAACTCCCCAAATCTTTTAATTTTGGGGGTAATTTGTTTTGTAGGATGGCTAAACACTCCTCATTTAATTTCACAATTTCATAATCCTCTAGTTTCCTTTTGTTTGCCAAAATCTCCTTCAAAATTTTTGCATAACTAGGCATCTACAAAAGGAATGTTAATGTGCAATTTTTTTTAAATACATCAAAGAATTTAGAAAATTGCTTATCTATTTTGTGCTACTAGAGTCGCTGAGGGAATTGGCGGCACATATGGCTTGGGATTATCTGGAAAAAAGTTTACTCTTACTTGTCTCCTTTAATTGTTTATTAATCACATCTTCATTATCTCTAAATATCTCTTGTTTGACATCTTCTTCTCCCATTGTTTACCACTTTCTCAGGATTATAGCCTTTACGTTTTTAATTGGATTTTTCTCTGTGTTGCTCGGCAAAGAACCCTGTTGTCTCCCTAACATCATGCTTGCTAACTGACCCACTTACATCTCCAGATTTCTGATTGAAGCCTATTGGTTTTAAAATCTCACATCCGTACTTTTGATGAAGTCATGAGTTGTGTTAGCAACTTTGGTGACTATATCTTCAAAATTTGACTTTGTCTCTTTTGATTATTCGAATCCCAGTGGTCTCATCACATTCTAATTATTCCATGAAAAATTTGAATGATTGTGTCATCTCGAATTGTACGTGTTGGAGTATGGATTATTCTGTGACCTGTTAAAATTCCTAACAAAATTAGAATTTTCACTAGATTGTTTAAAAGTATTACCTACCTAATACTCTGTGCTAACAAGTCCTCTACCACAAAAATTACATGTCAAATTTCGAATTTTTATGGCTGAAACACTCATATCATCTAGCTTTTTGTTGAGTGATTCAAATTGTGCAGCAATTGCAGCAAAAGCATGCACTTCGTGAACTCCGCTAGCTTTCTACATTGGTAGTCTCTCAATAGGCCACTAATAACTATTGGATGCCATCTTCTCTAATAGATTGTAGGCTTCTTCTGGTATTTTATTATTTAGAGTTCCCTTTGTAGCTGCATCAATCACAGAACAAAGATTTATACTGGAGCCATTATAAAAAGTTTGTACCTACATCTATACAGGTAGTCCATAATGTGAGCATCTCCTAAGAGAAGAAAGCCAACTCTTAGCTTTGTCTCTAAAAGAGAATAGAAATAATCTCAATCTAACAGCATCACCTGTAACTCTATTATATTTAATGGTGTCACAGATTTCAAGAAAAGTATCGTTACGAGCATTTGGATCATTGCCTGGTAGCCCATTAAATTGCACTTATTGTTGAAGCATTTGATTGAGTAACGGCTTGATCTCAAAGTTGTTTGCTTGAATTGTAGGTCTTCCGATACTTGATGTGTTGCCTTGAACTGTTGGTGTAGCATAATCTCTTAAGATTCTATGTGGATTTTCATTCTCACCGTCTGCCATCTTCTTAGCGTGATTTCTCTGTTCTCCTAGTCTCCTTTTGAACGTATGCTCGATTTCTGAATCAAGCTCAGCAAGTTTCCCTTGTTGGCTATGTATCATAAACCGATATACACCTTGGAAAATAAAAAAAAAAATGAAAACTAGATTAAACTTAGAATTATCTGGTATCAATATTAATTAGTATTAAACAAACGATCCCCAGCAACGGTGCCAAAAACTTGTTCGTAAAATTCTAAACGCAAGTGAACGTGCCAAACAAGTAATATAATGATAAGAAAGAGTATCGTCCTACGGAGATCGATGATTAATAAACTAATTAAATGTTAAAATAGATTAATTCTAATATTTATCTAACATATCAAAATATAATTGAGAATAAATTAAAAACAAAATTTGGAGACTAAATGGAGTAAATCAATAAGATAAATATGTTAGAGCATCCGATTTCACTATAATCACTAGATATGAATTTTAGGTTGTTATGGGTACAAAAATAATATCAAACATGTGATAGCAGAATTTCCTAATCCATTTACTATCATAGCTCTAGGTATAGTAAATATACTTAGTTTATTAATCCACTATATCTCTATGTGAATTAAAGTAAACATAAATGCATTAAAAACTATGAATATTCTCGGCTTACAATGAGTCTTTTGGATCACCTTATCACCGAAAGCTACACAAATAAGGCAGTATATCTATATCCACGTTTAATTCATGGTTATATATTATAATGAGCAATTGCATATTATCACTTCTCAGTCTCAAACATGTACATAAGATCATTCAAGTGATGGTCAATCACTCAAAAGCATTATGTACAACACTATATAACTCACATGAATGAAATCAATTACAAAACATAAAAATCATAAAATTCAATTCATCATGGTTAGGCTACATCGTAGCCCTAACAAAATAAAATTAGGACATAGTAGAAGAAGAAATAAAAATATAAATTAAATCCAGCATCTGGAATCAAAGAACAAGAATTCTATTACAACTTTTGCCTTCTCTTCAAAATACTTGCAAAACTCTTAGAACAATAAAAAACAAACTAACAAAAACTTAGCTGCCCCTTCAGGCTGTTGCATCCTAGAATTTCTTGCCAATCTTTAGGAACACTCTAATTCATGTCTTGCATTAAAACTTTGGCCAAGCTTTTGGTGGGTAATTATTTGATAGGAAAATTCTATTTTTGGCCATGTGAGTTATGGATTGGAATTTATTAAATTAGATCACAAAGTTTTGTGAATTATAAATTTCAGTTAGGTGTTTATAAAATTAAGGTTTAAGGAGGATTATTAGGATGAGGTGTGGGCCAAAATTCTAGCTCAAGACCAGCCCACAAGAAGCCCCACCCTTCGGCCATTTGGGCCAAGTCGCGAAGCCCAAAGGAGGAGGAGGAGCTGTCGACCAAGCTGGCCTCAAGCCCGGCTAGATGGAGCCCCATTGGGCCATCGACCAAGGAGAGCCCAGAAGGAGGAACCGGCCCATGAGAGGCCCACCCCTTTTTCATAAAGATTTTGCCAAGTGTTTCCCCCCTTAGTCCAAGTGTCCTTCATGCAAAATCAATGATTGTTCATCATTGAAGAGAGGAAAATTTGAGAGAACCGGTTGATGATGAGGGGGAAGCATCGTTGGAGAGAGGGAGAGATAGAGAGAGAGCTACCGAGGGGAAGAGAGAAATCGAGAGAAAGGGAGAGTGAGTGTGCGGAAGAAGAAGGATGCCGATCGTCCGTCGTCTGTTGCCGCCGTGTCCAGTCGCCGTGTGCTCGCTGTTTGCTCAGTTTAGAGGCAAGTTGGGATCCTTAATATACTCTTGCATGTTGTGCCTAGAGTGTTTGAGTGAGTGATGATAAAAATTCGGATTTGTTTAGGGTGTGAAAAACGGACGTTTTAAGAGTGGTATTCAAAAACTAGTAAACTGTTCTTGAGAAAACAGCTTGACCTTCAATGTTCTAGTGGCTTACATGTGACGTTCAAGTTAGATTTTGGCTTTAACTTCTAAATGAAAGTTGTTAAGGACTTCTTGAAATATAACATACTAAAATTTGGGACAAAACGAACAAGTATAAGAGGGTTAAATCTCTATTTTTAGGAGAGACTGGATCTGGAAATTTCGGTAACTACCTTTGATGAATGCATGGACTGTAAGGCTATCTTTTTGTTGAAATTTCACTTCTATTTCTTAACAAAATATGTAAAGGATATCCTGAAGTTTAACATATCAAAAATTTAGAGAAAAACAACAAGGATAGGTAGGTGAAATCGTGGTTTTTCGAATGGTGTTGAATCTGGAGATTTCGGTACTAGGAACAGAAGTTTTAACCGCCTATATTTAATTATCTAGGACGAATCTGAATTTTATTCCTTCATTAAAAATCTACCTTAGGGTCTTGACTACCACATAGTCGGATTTCATAATTTTTGAAGGTCATTAGGGTATTTATTCAGAAATATTTCTAAAATCTGACGCGTTTGGACTTAGTCAGTTTCAATGCATGGTTCATATCATTTTGTATGAAGCTCTTTCAATAAAGCGGCATTCATGTAGTATCTTTATTTATGTCTTCTCTGCAACATATTCAAATTTCATAATTTTTGAAGTTCATTTGCCTATTTAACTGAAAATGTTTCTAAAACTGTGCAAGTTAAGTGGTTATGATAATGGCGCTGTGATACTCAGTCTATACCGCTTGATATGAGGGTCTTTTGGTGCAGTGTTCTTCACAAAATATCCACCTTTATGTCTTAGCTATCACATGTTCGAATTTTATAATTTTTAAAGGTCATTTGGATATTTAATGGAAATATTTTCTAAAATTGTGCAACTTGGATTGTGCGGATTTCAAAAACTGTAATGCATTGACTATTCTGTTTTGCATGAGCCCCATAAATTGTATTGGTGTAAGCGATTAAATCTTGCTGCACACGTGATGATATTCGGCATTGCATATAGCATCAAAAGCTGAATTTGACTTTGTTGCCATTACATCACGTGCCATGTTGATTGTGAGACATAAATTGGTGAATATGAACTATGATGAATGAGGAGGAAGTGAGCCGACAATGCCCTAGGAGTGTCAGGATGCCTGGGATGGGGGGTGCCGGATGCCCAGTTGTATTAGGATACATGCCCTGATGTCCTCGGGAGTTTCGAAATGCCCAGAATGGTTGGGTGCCGAAAGCCTCGGAGGTTTGTGCCCGGGGGATGCCTCGTGATGCCAGTTGGGATACAAGATGCCCGGAATGTGGGGGTGCCGGATGCTCGGTGGTGTGTGCCGGAGGTTTCTCGCGATGCCAAGTTGGGGTGCGAGTGAAAAAAAAAAAAAAAAAAAAATGTAGTGACCCAATTGAAGGATAAAAGTGGAAATTGAATCATGCATGGTATGGTGACATGTACGCATGGCTGTATGATATGATGTGTATGAGTGCATTGTGGTATGTGCACATGAGGTATGGATATGCATAAATGCTTGAGGATGAGTGCATGGTTGTATATGCACCTATGGCATGATGCTATATGTATGAATACTTGATAATGAGTGCATGATAGTGTATGCACATTGGTATGATGACATATGCATGGCTGCGAGGTAAGTTATACTTAGATGCATGAATTGATATGTACTATGCTATGGTGTTATGATTGTATTGTGTGATGCATTGAGTAGTTTAATGGATCTTTTACTTGCTGAGTAGCTGTACTCACCCCTTTGGGGACCAACATTACATATTACAAAGATGCTGCACCCTTCGGTCACGCGGGATACCTTTTACAGCATTCCTTCTGACGTGGAGGTCGAGTGTTCAAAGATTGATTGTGTTACCATTCCCAGTTTGACTTTTATTCAGGTTCGCATGCTGGTGATGTATGATGTGGGCTTGGCTGGGGGCCTGGTCATCCAGGAGTTCTTGTCAGTCCACGTCTGCCGTGGCGGAGTGATACGAGGGATGTTGCCGCTGCCGCCGCCCGATGCGCCAGATGGGTGTGATGGCCCATGTGAGGAGTGGGAGCTAACTTTTTGGGATAGCTGACACTTGTAGATGGAGGATGACACGTGATCGATATAAGGGTCGAGATCTCACTTTTTGAGCTATGGCCAAGTTTAGCTAAAAGTCTTGGCTTTTCTTTTTGGTTTTACCGACCCGAGAAATCCATCATGAAAATATGTAAATAAAAGTGACTCAGTTTCATCTTTTCATATGGTGCGTAGTTGGTGTGCATTACATTATGGTTATTGGAGGGAGGAATGGCGAGTTTTGTTTATGCTTCCGCTAATAAGTTGGGCTGGGACCGTTTTCCAAAAAGAAAAAATGCCTATAAACTACAGTGCTTCTGCTAAGAAATGTAACTAGTATTCATTAGGTGGAGCGATAGGTACCTGTGGTGACCTTAGGTGTTTCGGGGTGCCACACAGGCTCTCAATGTTCTCCTATTTATAGGATATCCAAGATCCTTATCTCCAAGCAATTGCACATAAAATTATGGAGTAAATTAGAGGATCTTTGATTTGATATCTATTTCCCAACGCTTGCAGATAACATTAGGAAACAAAATCAATGATTCCCTGATTTGATATCCATCTTCCACTTTTTTTTAATTTGAATTCGATTTTTGTCATTCTTTTCCTTATCTTCTCCATAACTCATTATTCTGTATAAACAAAGAAAATTTGAATAATTAGAAGGAAATCCAAATATTTTCTCATAGATATTGCATTATCGTTACCTAAAATAAATAAAATAACTCTATTTTTATAGAGTTATCAAATATCCATATAAATTTCCTAATCCAAATCTCCACGAAGAAATGCATTATGCACATCCATTTGATGTAATGGCCAATCTTGGATAGCTGCAACAGATAGAATAGATCGAACTGTTACATCTTTAGCCATTAGGGAAAAGGTTTCGTGATAATCAAAGCCTTCTTCTTTGAGTGAATCATTTAGCCACCAAACAAGCTTTGTAATGTTCAATTGAACCATCAGCTTGATATTTAATTTTATAAACCCACTTGCATCCAATTGGTAGTTTGTTCGGAGGTAGGCTGACCAAATCCCAAGCATGGTTGGCAATTAGTGCCTATAATTCTGTTGCCATAGCCTCTTGCCATCTTGGATCACTAGCTGCCCCATCATAACATGATGGTTCCTTGTCTTCGATACTTGACTAATACAACATCTATGTTCTGGTGAAAGCTTATGAAAGGAAACATAAGAGGAGATCAGGTAATGAATACCTAGTGAGTTGAGAGAGGCACAGACGTAATCCTTTGTCCAAGTTGGTGGGCATGTAGAATGACCAAATCGTCGAGGTGGATCTAGTCGTGGTGGAGAAGAAGAGGATTCCTCAGTGACAATGTCCTTGGGTTTGCCTTCCGTTTTTGACAAATTCTCTTGCACTTGTTCTATAACAGTCTCTGATGTGGGATTTTCAAGAGAAACTGGAGGCATTGTCGGTGGAACAAACCTTTCTGGAGGTCCTATTAGAATATATTCAAAAGGTAGATCTTCCTCAGACAAGAAATGATGAGGATTGTTTGTGATCTCCAGTCATTCATCCGAGGATTCCTTTTCACGAAATGGAAAGACATCCTCATGAAAAATAACGCCTCTACTGACAAAGAATTCCCCCGTTGATGGTTTGAGGACACGATATCCCTTTTAGAGATTGTGATAGCCCATGAATATACAACGTTGAGCACATGGGCCCATTTTGTCTCGGGGGCCCAATACAGTTGCATAGCACAAACATCCGAATACCCTTAAATGATCCAGTGTTGATTTCTCCCCAAAAAGTAGTTCGAATGGAGTTTTTTCATCTAGTATCCGAGTAGACATATGATTGATGAGATAAGCTGCAGTAACAATGCATTCACCCCTATAGTTCTCTGGAATGGATGCTTGGAATTTCAATGCATGTGCAACTTCTAGAAGATCACGATGTTCACACTCCACCACCGCATTTTGTTGTGGGGTGTATACACATGAACTTTCATGGAGGATCCCATGAGATAAAAGAAGGGAAGTGCAATCATGGTTGAAGAATTCTTTCCTATTTCAATGCAGATTCGTTGAATAGATCTTCCAAATTGATTTCTTGACAAGGTGATAAAAGTTTTAAAATGGGAGAAAACTTGTCCCTTTGACTGCATTAGAAAGAGCCATGTGGCACAAGAATAGTCGTCCACAGTTGTCAAAAAATAACGTGACCCATAGGGGTGAGCACGGTTCCCGGGTAGAACCGGGAATCGGAAAACCGCACTGGAGGGTCTGGTTCGGTTCCCGGTTCTAAAAGGACCGATTCCGGTTCCCGGTTCCCTTTTAAGGGAATCTGGCATTCCCGTTCCAGTTTCGGTTCGCATAGGAGCCGGAACCATAACCGGAACCGAACCGGTCATAATTAAAAAAAAAAAAAAAAAAAACCCTAGCGTCGCCCCCGCAAGATTTCCCCCCCTCTACGGATTCTTCCCCCTTTCCCTTTCTTTTTCTCTCTCTCTTTCTTTTCTCCCCTTTTCCCTCCTCACGTCACTTCTTGCCCCCCAACTTTTTCTTCTCTTCTCTCTCTCTCTTCTCTTTCCCCCTCTCTCGGTCGAAACCCTACCCCTTCTTCTTCTTCTTCTTCTTCCTCCTCCTCTTGCTGGCTGCTGCTTCACCCACCACCACACCGCCGCCCCACGCCCTACTCACCACCACCTCTTAGCCACCAAACCACCACCACCCACCGCTCGTCCGACAAGCCGTCTCACCATTGAGCCCGACGAGCTGTCACGCTGTCTGCACTGCCCTCGCCGCCGTGAGCCACCACCGCCGTCCCCAAGCCACCATCACCACCTCTTGCCACCGCTCGCTTGGCCGTCCGGGCCGTCGTTGCTCCGAACCGCCATCGCCACCACCTCCGCCAGAACCGAGCTCTTCCTCCGTCGGGGAAGTTGAAGCCCTCGAAGATCGATCTGGCCTCAAACTATTCGATGGCGAAGTGCCGGTGGCCGGGCTTCGCGAACCTCGCTCGCAGCTTGATGAATGGGATGGCCTCGTCGAGGTTCTAGTTCGCCGCCTCCATCTCACAAGCCATGGCTTTCGCAAAGTGCCTCACGGATCATAAGGCGTAGTGGAGGACTTGGGCGAAGTGGGTTGGGCTCAACGATGCGAGCTTGAAGCCGTCGAACAGGGGCAAGACGCTGCTCGCGTTGAGCTTCTTCTCCGACGACCGGTTCTCTATTATTTCATTTCTTTCTTTCTTTTTTCAATTCTGTTAAGCTATTGTATCGTTTTCGATGCTCCATCGACTACCAACACAAGTTTATGCTCGACATGGCACCCACTTCTTGCCCACTTAAATCAAGAGTGAAATGCCAACCCTATGCTCATACAACATGCCCGTAGTTATTATTACGAAACATCACCAAATTATACATTAGACAATGTTTTCTCTAGAAAACTATGAATTAGTTGTCTGTTTGGATGTAAAAGATTTATATTGCTGTGTTATGGCAGGTATTGAAAATGGAGGGCCAACTATTGAATTATTTCGGCTTCCGAATATTCGCGTCAACTACAAAAATGAAAAAAAATAAATAAATAAACCGTTGGAACTGGAACCGACCCTAGAACCTGTGACGGGATAGGTTCCGGGTTCTCGCCTTCTAACCGGTAGGTTCCAAGTTCCAAAAATTGAGGAACCTGTACCCGAGGGTAGGTTCTAGGTTCCACACGGAACCGAATCGGAACCAGGAACCACTCACCCCTAGTGACCCATCATGGTGTGATATGTGATAAGGTCCCTAAACATCCACATGAATTAACAAAAAAATGTCACTTGCACAAGTTTCGCTAGAGGGAAAGGAATACGTGACTATTTTGCCAGAGGGCACACATGACACTTAGAGCAAGGGAATGAAGCACTATGACCCAATATTGAATGCATAAGATATTCTTTATCATTGGCAGTCATATTACACAATGATATTTTATTTAAGGCAATGAACGACAAATCAAAGTTAATTGGAAAATTGGTCCAAAGAAACAATCCTTTGGAAAGACTACCAAAACCCATCAGTTTGCAAATCAAAAGGGCTTGAAAGAAGCAAGTGTCAAAATGGAAGAATACATGATAGGAATTTTCCTTGCAAGCTTTGGACACAGAGATAAGGTTAAATTGAAATTCTAGAACATAGATGACATTTTGGAGTGTGATATGAGAACTAAGTTTGATTGTGCCCGTCATTGTGACATGAGTAATATTCCCATTAGGTAGTTGCATAGAAATAGGAAGATCCAAGTTCCTATGCATATATGAAAATAATTCATTCTTACAAATAATATGATCACTTGCTCTTGAGTCAATTATCCAAGTCTTCCTTGAAATAGAGTTGATTAGATGGCAAGATATACCTGAAAAATTCCTCCCTTGTTTGAAGTGTCCAGCTTCTACTATGTCTACATCATTTGTTGATATTGTTCATATGTAATGGGTCGATCGGCTTTAGGACCAGTGACTTGATATGCTATAGAAAACTCCTTCCTTTTCCCTTTTTCTCTGAGCTTATCATGCAATTTCCAACAGTTATCTATTGTAAGGTGTGGATGTTTGCAATACTCACAATATAATTTACCTTTCCTTCTCAAATTTTGACTAAAATTTTTGGAAGATGCTGAAAAAATCTTGCTATCGGATCCCTTTGCCATGGAATCATCTCCACCGTCTGATCTAATTAAGTGAACGAATCCTTTTGAGTCGTCCGATTGCCACGAGTGATCTGGGCCGCCCATTCCTTCCCTTTTAAGGGAACGCACATTTCCAGCCACAAGGAACCCTAGCGCCTCTCATGGGTCTTTCTCATGACCTAGGGTTTTCAACCCCGAGTCTCATCACTCGCCGTGAGTTATGAGCGCGATGTTGCCGCCTCCTCTAGCGAGGTTTTGTGACGCCAGCCGCTAGATCTCTTCCTAGATGGCCAGTTGAAAATTTTTCCCAAGAGGTGGCACCAGTTCCATTGCCAGGATCTGTTAACGGAAAGTTAGGTATGATTCGTTCAATATCAACAAAAAATGAGTCGCCTTTTTCCCTTTCTTTTATAGATCTATACTACGCGAGTGTGTCTTCTGGTCCCTCGAGCTTTTCTTCAGTAGCTTCAAGGTTGTTCCATAGGGATGACAGCTTGTTATAGCAAGCCATGATTATCATGTTTCCTTGCTTGAGTTCACTAAGTTACTACACGAGAGAAAAAATCCGTGCTCGGTCTAATTTGCCGTACATTTGTTTGATGTTTTCCTACATGTCCTTCAAGTCCTCCGTCAGTGGAAGGCTAGCCATGACTTCTGGAGATATGCAGTTGCCAATCCACATCCAAACGAGTTGATTGCATTTTTTCCAATATTGGGCTATTCAATCGTCAGGGGGGATCGAAACGGTTCCATCGAGGAACCCATTCTTGTCCTTCGTCACAAGAGCTCGCCGAAGATCTCGAGACCACCTAGAGTAGTTCTTTGGCCCAGTCAATTGTAGACTGATGAGTCACAATTCGAGGCCATCAGCAGTCGACACGTATAGGGGATCACCGAGCTCCAATCGGCCGGTGACTGTGGCACCCCTCGATGGCCTCCGATTCGTTAGGGTCGTCACAGTACGCTTACCTTTCACTTTTCCTTATAATATGTCACTCTGATACCATTTCAATTGCAGCGGGTCCATACAACCATGGGGGTTTACATTTTTTTTTATGATAGGTCCCTTGCGCAACTCATGTAGCAGAAGCACATTCATCAACTCCCTTCCCTATATTCAGAAAACGATGCACACCTATTAAACATCTTATATAAGTTAAAGCAGAACACGTTTATTTACGTAAAGCATATGGACATCTTTAGTCGGTACATCGAAAGCCAATGTTTCTATACTCGGCTATACTTCAAAAGATGACCGACATCTCTCCTCGCAATCATATCCAACCACTTGATTCATCTACTGGTAGCAGTGGCAGCAGAGAGATCTTATCTAGTCTGAAATGTTATTCCCCAAAATGGGTGAGTACAACCACTCAGCAGGTAAAAGATCAATAAACCACTCAATACATCATGCCATGCAATCATCACAATCATAGCATCACATGTCATACAAGCATCCATGCACAACATACCATGGCATCATGCACATGTCATCATACCTCATGTACCATCATCATCATATAGACATCATCATCATATCATACACTTACCATCAACATGTCATATATGGCATCATCCTTACCATGCATCCATGCGTATATTCATCATCATATCATCATATCACATGTACCATCATCATTACCATGCATCCATGCATGTAACATCATCATCACATCACCATATCACATGTACCATCATCATTACCATGCATCCATGCATGTAACATCATCATCATATCATCATATCACATGTACCATCATCATTACCATGCATCCATGCATGTAACATCATCATCATATCACATGTACCATCATCATTACCATGCATCCATGCACATCTCATCATATCAAGCATATATCATCATGCATAATTCAATTTCAATTTCATTTTGGACCACCACATTTCTTTTTCCCAAGACCAATGTTTGCATCCCACATTCATCACCCGCGCCCAATCCTAGCATTGCGAGAACCTTCAGCATTCAGCCATTTAAGGCCACCGGGCATCCGGCCCCCCACATTCCGGGCATCTCGTATCCCAACTGGCATCACGAGGCATCCCCTCGGGCAAAAACCTCCGAGGCTTCCAACATTTACACTCCCTGGCCGAGCATCTCGCATCCCAACTAGCATCGCGAGGCATCCCCCCGGGCACAAACCTCCAGGACTTCCGGAATTATGTACCGACATACCACCAGGCCTCCCCTGGAATTACGTACCGTATACCACCGGGCATCTCAACACTCCTGGGGAATCTCCGGGGCTCACCATGAAAATGGTTTCCCCCGCCCTCCGGAATTACGTACCAACATACCACCAGGCCTCTCCTGGAATTACGTACTGTATACCACCGGGCATCCCGATACTCCCGGGGCATTATCAACTCACACCTCCGACGACATTCTCATTTATCTCAATTCTCATCTTCAATTATAGCTCAATTTTAATCATGGCATGTGATGTGATGGCATTCAAAATCATATTCATCATTGAATTCATACATGCATCTCAATTCACTATCATGCATGCATCAAGACACCATCATCCAATCAATACAATTCATGGAGTCCATGCAATTTAAAATGGTCCATATTTCATGCCCTTTTTTACAAAATTCCAGCATGTACCATTTTTAGAAAATATTTAAATTAAATATCCATAAGCTTCTCAAAAATCATGAAATCAAGGCACATGATAGATAAGACAATAAGATGACAATTCCATGAAAAACACATGCCCAATAGAGTTCCACACAAGAAGATACAATTCTCACAAAACAGCATGCAATCTCGGATAGAAACAGAATGCACAGTTTCCGAAATAATTCGATTAAAGTATCCGAACGACCTCCGAAAATTATGAAATTTTACCAGGTTGTAGCTAAGACGCTAAAGTATATTTTTCATGAAGACTTCTAGGCCATATTCGTTTTAGATCATTTTCTCCAGTCGTACGAAGCTTCTGGATCTATCACCGAAATGTCCAGTGTATGTATCTCCGAAATACCGAGTTTTTACCAACTTATTCTTCTTCGTTTCCACAGAAATTTGGATATGTTTTACTTCAAGATGTCCCCTACAATTTTCATGAAGAGATCTAAGTCATATTTTTAAAGGACAGTCTCCATATGGGTCCATGAAGTCTTGGGTAATCTGTACCACTTCTCCAGATCTACGGTTTTTAAGAGTAAGTTGATTCACTAGGTTTTACTTGTTCGTTTTGATTCAAATTTGAGTATGTTGTATTTTAAGATGCCCCCTACAACTTTCATGAAGAAATTGAAGAGAGATTCTTAGTACAACTCAACATGCAACCACAAATCCATCATAAGGTCAGTGAAATCATTCCAGATCTGAGGTCTCCGTAGGATGAGAGTTTGTAGGATGAGAGTTTAACCCCTTAAATCTCCATCATTTTCCACCAAATTTTATTATGTTTTATTTTAAGATGTTAGCTAAAACTTTCATGAAGAGATCCAAGTCAAAATCGAACTCTAAACATGCATGCAAGCTCTCACAAGTTTCTGACTCAAACAGTTTATGCGAAAACATTCCAGATCTAGCATCTCCGTAGGATGAGAGTTTGACCCATTAAATCTCCATCATTTTGCACCAAATTTTAGTATGTTGTAGCTACAACTTTCATGAAGAGATCAAAGTCAAAAGCCAACTCAAAACATGCATGCAAACCTCCACAAGATTCTGGGTCGAGCAGTTCACATGAAAACAGCAAGCATATTCAAGAACATGTCACTTCTAGCTTCGGTTTTGCCTACCCTAACTTCTGAAATCTACCACAAACAAATCATACATGCAAGGCACACATGCAAGGGTGGAAATCAGTCCCAACTTGCCTCTAAGACCAAGCGGACATCGACACACGAACGGCACACCGGCGACGGACAGACGGCGATGGCTCCTTCTCCTCCTCTCTCGGCTTCCCCTTCTCTCTCGCCACTCCCTCTCTCTCTTGCAACTCTCTCTCTTTCTTTGGCTTGGCTGAAAGCCCCCAACCGGCCACTTTCCCCTCCTTTTATTTCCCCTAAACTTAATTATTGCAGCTGCATGTGGCCGCCCAAGATGGCCAATGGGGGCAACCACACCTTGCGCAACCTCCATGCCACTTGGCAGCTCGGAGGAGACACGTGGCCTCCTTCATGCAAGATGGGCCTCCATCTTCGGCTGGGCTTGGGCCAGCAATGGGCCGGCGATTCCTCCCCCTCCTTTGGGCTCCGCAACTAGGCCCAAATGGCCGAAAATGGGGTGAGGTCATGGGCTGGTTTTAAGCTAATGCTTTGGCCCGTATCTCATTCTAATAATCCTCCTCAAACCTAAATTTTATAAACACCTAATTGAAATTTATAAATCACAAAACTTTGTGACCTATCTTAATAAATTCCAATCCATAATCCCACATGGCCAAAACTAGAATTTTTTTCTATCAAATAAATATTCGCTAAGAGCTTGGCCAAAGTCTAAAACATTAATTTGAGCACTCCTAATGACTAGCAAGGAATTCTAGGATGCCACAGTGACGGCCACAACTAGAAAGGGCAGAAATTTGGGCAAGAAATTCGGGTAGGGATTTGCCCTAAACCCGATTTGCTTAACCCAATTCCATAACCCGCATTGAAAAACCCGGGTAGGGATTTGTTCCCAAAATCGGTTCACCCGACCTGCTCATCTACTCCAATTCAATGGTTGGGCTTGCCCCGCTTGTGGTTGGTGAGCTCCCATCGATTTGGACGTAGCTTTGGTGGCCCATTCCAAGCAATGATGAACTTGGGCTTGGCCCAAAGTACCATGGATAGTGTACCCACTGGTAAGATTGGCCTACAATGGGCTGCCTTAGACTAAATTGAGCCTGTGTGGGCCACCATTGCAGAAGTTGTGTGACATCCTGAATTTTGACTCCGTTTCAATTATATGAAATGATTGTTTTATCGACACATCTATGATCAATTTACTCTGAGCTAGCTCATCACGATTTAACTAATCTATTATGTGAGGCCATTAAGGGATATAAACGTGATAGACTAGGGAATTTGATCGGAAATGAATCGCTTGACCGTAATAATTGACAAGGGCCAATACGACACCATTATAATCGAATTGAGATCGGATATAAATCGATTCGATGGAATGGCATTGTGACATCCTGATTTTTTAGGTTTTGATTTCGATTGGATAAGTTAAGCATTTCATTGATGCGTCTATAGTGCTTTTCTTTGATATGGCCACTCGTGAGATAACTAGACTATCTACGGAAGTCATTAAGATATTTTAATGCAATAAAGTTAAGGATTCAACTAGGAATCGGCTACTCAACCGTGCTCATCTACAGAGATCATTTTGGCACAGTAAGATCGATCAGAAATCAGAGATAAGTTGGTTCGATTGAGATATGTGGTTAAACGTAGGTGTTCCCACTAAATTGCAAATTTCTCGTCGATCGACACTAGATTGATTTTTTTATCATTTTGGTACCCTGTATCCATATTTGAAACCTCAAGATTTCACAACAATCGAGAGTTGCCAATGTGTTGAAGGGGTTCATTGTGGCTCGAAGAAAATCGACCATGGGTTATTTACGCTAAAAAGTTCTGAAAGCTATCCAGTAGTATAGGTCACGCTAAAAACGCACCAGTGTGAAATTAACTGCGAATTTGAATCTGATTTCAAAAATTGAAGGTTCTGTCATGTCATAATAAATTCTAAAAACGTCGACTCAATCTCAGAAGATTTTTCTACAATCCGATACTTTTTGGGAAAAAGTCGACGTAGGATTGTTTTTGTTTAGAAAAAGGTCGGGACAGTTTTTGATCGTGCAATGGGATGCAAGATGGATCAATTGGTGAAGAAAAATAGCAATTTGATAATTGAGATGCTAATTGAATTTATTGAGATCGATTTATGACGAAACAAGTAGGAACAAATGTTCAATTGGAAGAAATGGCAAGCAAATTCGTATGCCCCCTTGCCTAGCCCATTTTGGACCATTTAAAATGTCCAATGATGTGCATTGGTGGCCTAAGGAGAGCCAAGGAGCAGCTGGTGGTGGTGGATGAGTCAAGGAGGCAAGCTTGTGGAAAAACAAGGCTTGGTGAAGCCCTTGTTCCCCTCCCCTTGTTCATCAAGCCAAGCAGCCATCACCATTCTCCCTCCCCTCTATTTTTCGCCCACCAACAGGCCAATAGACCATCGAAGCAACTCCTCACATTGTCGCAACCACCACCCTTTGCCGGACGCTGTTGCGCCTCATTCGCGCGCCCCACCGTCCGTGCCGCTGCCTTGCCGCTCTAGCTGCATCTCCGCCTCTGCCTGTGCATCCAAGAGGCCGTCCAGCCGCCATGAGTGGTCATGGAAGCTTGCTAGAGTCGCCGTTTAACCGCCGAGTGACCGTGTAGCCTTCCTCGAGCCTTACCACCCCCAAACTACTTTGTTTTTCGTGTTTTGCAACTCAAAACATAGGGTTTGTTAGTGGGTTTTCAGTAGTGCTTCAGGCCCGTTTTGAGGTGGTTCCGAGCCTTGAAACTTAGGCCCACTTTGGAGACAATCGTTCCCCATCGCGTTCCCGTCAATTTGAATAGACTGGCTCGCCGAACAAGTGAGTTTGCTCCCTAAACCCTACTTAGTAGGTTAATTATGCTTAAGGGTTGTTTATACTAGCTTAAGTATGGATTAGTGATAATCTAGAATGGTTGGATTAGCATTAGAATGGATTAGTGTTAAGATAATTAGTGAGATTAGCACCATTGATGATGGATTAGTTGAATCCAAAAAAATTATTGCGGTTCAGATTTCTGGACCCTCATAGTTTGCCATTTCTATGGATCGAAATGGGTGATGAATTTGAGGTTGATGTTTTCTTGAGAAATTTTTTAGACATCCTCACTTATAATATATATTTTTCTCAAGATTTTTTAGGGATTTAAAATAAGGAGATATTAGCTCCGTTTTTTTTTTTCAAATAGAGTCTCAGTTTTTGCTATAATTGGTGACCTTTTAGGATTCTAGGGGCTCTTATCAACTCTTAGAGTTCAAATTTCAAAATGATTTCTTTACAAAAGTTGTTTATCACATCCTCTAGTTTAACATACTCAAAATTTAGATCAAATTGACATGGTTTGACTTCAAACCAAACAAATTTCGGAAAATAAACTTTATGGAAAACGGACATAGTTTTGTACTGGATTGAGCGATTTACTGGGCCGAATGTAGAAGGATTTAGGTTAAGGTTTCCTATGGAAAATGTTTATTTATGTGTCTTTTACAACATATTCAAATTTGGAAATTTTCTAAACTCATTCAATTAGGTGTCTGGATTTAAACTTGGAGACGTGTGAGTGGGTCTATTCTGCCGGGTAGGGCCAGTTATGATTTTGTGATGATTCTTGAGGCTTTAATTGCTAGAAATGGCACATTTGATGAATATTTGGTTGGTTTGTGATATGCCTAGAGATTATGCTTGATGATTGTGTAAGAGTTAAGAAAATTCATCTCCAGCGTGTGTTGGTGGATGTTAATAGTTAAGAGAAACATCCCGAGTGTGTGTTGGTGGAAGTTAAAAGTAAAGAGAAACCATCCCCAGCGTGTGTTTATGAACGTTAATAGTTAATAGAACCTGTTCCCAGCATGTGTTGGTGGACATAGTAGTTATTAGTCATTCCCGGCGTGTGTCGGTAGTCATTAGTTGTTCCTAGCATGTGTCAATAGTCATTAGTCGTTCTCAGCATGTGTCGGTAGCCATTAGTCGTCCCCGGCATGTATTGGTAGTGATTAGTTGTTCCCGACATGTGTTTATAATTATTTTCTTCCCTGGAGTGTGTCAGATAAAACTGTTGATGTGGGTAGTAATAATTAATTAATTAGAACACATGTTGAGTTGAATTGATGGATCGGCATGTGTCGATAATTCTTGCTTTGATGTGTATCAGTAGTTCTTGCTCGTGTGAGTAGTGATTTAATTGTGATTCTTGCTAGTGTGAGTAATGATTAATTTGGACGTTCTAAATTGGTGTGTGAATTTGCTATATACACATGGTTGTGATATGAACTGTGCTGACCTGTAGGAAAAAACTGAGCCAAGGTAAGCCTCTATGATTGTATGGTGGTGTGATTAAGACGTTTTAGGCGTATTACCCTCCTAATTGGAGTTTTAAAGGGTGGACTTGTTGAGACATTGTCTCACTAGTTATTGAATAACCATTTTCAGGTCCTTAGGTGGTGGTCGTGGAGGACCGAAGCCCCGGAGTCTGTGAAGGTGGAGTCCAAAGGATTGGCATATATGTCCGACCAGTATGTCATAGGACAATTCCCTTTTATGAGTCAATTATGTGAAGTCTTGTGGCTGTAGACTTTTGTATTTGACTCGGTGTGTATTTAAAAGTATGTTTGTTTGAAAATCTGTTGTCCTACTTTTTTATCCCGAGATGATGACTGTTAGGGGATTTATTATTCGCTTCCACATGTGCAATAAAAAGAAAGGGTTGGTGACTCACCCTGAGAAGTCACAAAATTTTTATCAACCAAAGAGGGATGTGCACACATTCGAGTATCGAGGCGTGACAGGCATAATTGAATTGCTGATGATTCCGCGTGATTATGAAATTCGCGTCGAATAGTATTTACCCGATTTTCTATCGATTTTATACTTGGAACATATAATTGAAACCTTGCGATTTTTACAACCGAGAGTCGTCTACGATTCGAAGATGCACAAACGTGGATAAAAAATTATCGACCACGGGTCAAACGTGCAAAAATCTCTAAAAACTACCCGATGTGTTAGGTTGTACTAAAATCACATTCGGTCAATTTTAACCACAAAATTGAATTTGGTTTTCGAGATTCGGACGTTCAAGCATGTCACAATTCATTTATTGGACGTCATCTCATCTTTTGGAGAATTTTCTTCGAGTCTGGAATTTTGCGGAAATATCAATTTCGGACAAAAAGAAATAAAGGAAATTCGGATGGCTGAAGAAGGGCAGATTTTTCCACACCAAAATGATTTATTTTGTGAGGAAATGAAAGGAAAATGGCCATTGGAGGAGCCCTTGACAATTTGGACTGAAGACTTTTGGGGCTTAGCACTTGAAGACAGAGATATCATTTTCGACACAAAGATTAAGGTGTAAAGAGAATAAATAGTTCAGGACTATTCATTATCTTGTCTTCATTAATGCCACATCATTTTCTAACATTTTTCTCTGATAGCTATAAACAGGGAAAAAGAAAATAGACAAAGAAGCGGGAGATGTCTCACCTTTCGCACGGTTGGCCAAAGCTTCAGAAAGCCTTAACCGATTTTGACGTTCTTCTTTCTTAAATTTCAACTTTATCTGCTGGCGTGTCAATTTGGGGAAGAGTTCTTTAATCATTGAGAGATCCGTTCCAAATTGCCTTATACCCTGGAACAAGTTGTGAGGCATTGAGCTAAGTATTGAACCGGTGATCCAGCAATGGGCTGCATTTATGTCTCAGATATAAAGGAACTCTAAACCCCTAATCAAAACTGACAATTTTGCTGAAGAAATAATGTACCAATTCTCAATTTAAACAAAAGCAAGAAAGAAAGAGAAAACGCAGAATTTATTCCAATAAAGATAGAATAGTCTTACTTGCTAGGTGCCGATTCTTTCAAATGCTCAAGCAAAGGATATATAAATTTGCAAACTCTGGAAACAAAACGACAGAGAACTAAACTCGCTAGAACTAAAGCAACTTGAAAGTTACACGTCCATGGACGCTCAAATGAAACAGTTCTCATGAAAACAACACTGGTATTTTCAACAAACACTACGAACAATAAACTTGACTCTAAAACTAGAGCATAAAGTGAAAGACATCGCTTCGAAATGGATTGTATACTGCAGAGGATAAGCGTGTCTTCTTCCTCTGTTTTCGTTTCTTTATACATATGGATTTTTTTTTTAAGCAATTATTGAGCTAAGTGCAATATAATTTTCTCCACTTCCATGACTTCTATAAAACGCGAAGTAATCTTGTGTCTTGCAGATTGAGGTGCCTCTTAGTTACTTTGGTTGTAGTAACTCCAATACATCCTAGGACAAGATCAACATTGCACATCCCATGTTGAAGTTAGGCTGGAAGAACTCTAGATCAAGGATGAACCTGATATGACTTGACTCTTGCAGTTTGCTCTTCCTTCTCGACTTATGGAGGTGACAAGTGATGCATTTGCTGTTAATTTACACCACCAACATGGATAAATGGAAGGATTTGAATCGACAAGTGATGCATTCTGGTTGAATGGTGATCATTTAACTATAGTTTGTTTCGTAGAAAACCTGGTGGTTCGTGCTAGATTGAACCGAGCATATGGAGGTGACACACCATCTCATTTTTTGAAATGATTTGCTGTACAAAAAATATTCATGAGCTCTATAAACACTGTTGATCGATCGAGTTGCCAACATATTCACTAAAAGCCTCCACCTCACTCAAGCAATTTCATAAAGGTGTTCATCACAACAAGAAGAAAAGAGAGTTTGTATGAGGGAGAGTGTGTCAAAAGCATATGAAACCAAATCGAATCTGTAGGGGATTTCCCGGCGGCATTAGAAGTTAGAACTGCTACAAGGCAATTAAAGATTAAGTCGTTGCTGTGTGTTGGCAGGAGAAACTCTTAGTACTTCTATTTATGAGCGTTTCCCACGTGTATTGAGCAAGTGGCGATGAATTTGCTAGTGAACTTGTATGAGTGAAGGGGAATGCAACTTCATATACTGCTCTCTCCCACGTGTATCGAGCAAGTGTATGGATCATAAAGTACTTGTGGCTTGATTGACTAGTGTGACCGACTCTGAACAATCATCACCTTGAGTAATCCTTAAGAGACTTGACCAAATAGATCAGTTTGGTTGTTACACATGGTGTCACGTGTTAAATTAATGTCTCAAGTTTGAATTAAGATAACGATTTGTTAAATCGAATTTTGTTGATAAAGATTTCCCAAGTAGATTTCAAATTGGATGAAGAAGCCCATCTTTTCTTGGACTCCTTAAAACTGCACAAAGGAGGAAATAAAATAAAGATAGATTAAAAAAAAAAGTAAAGGGTTTATCCTCTGTTACCTACAACGTTCATCTTTGAAGAATGAGCCAGACCGTGGGGCCCAGTGGGCACACGTATAAGAAGAAACGACTTTGTTCTTTATCTGCGGAAGCTTGCTGAAAGTTGTTATCCTCGTGGGGCCCAGAAGTCAAGACTTTGACTTTTGGGCACACACAATATGAAAAGGCTACGAAAGAAAGAAAGTAGTTTTCTCACGGCAAGTCCAAGATTCGCGAGTTTTTTGAAGCCAAAGTCCTTGAAGCCTCGCGAAGCTTGAAAAGGAATGTGAAGACTTACGTATGTGGACCAAAGACGAATGCTAGAGTTCTTGATTTTGACATACGTAGAGCGTTTCTGTTTTGAGCTTGAACACATGGTGATTTCGTGTCATGAGTTTACGTCCAAGTGAATTATTTATTTATAAACACTTTGGATTTTGGGTTAAATCTAGGTATGGGAAACACTCGAATGTGTGAGCGAATGTAAACTCTTATTATCCGATTATAGTAGATTATTTGATGCTGGCTCTCCCCGTGGATGTAGGTACCGATATTTAGATCGAACCACGTAAATTTCTTGTGTCCTTATTATTTCTCATTTATATACTTGTGATTTCACGTTGACATAAATTGCAAGATCCTGTCATTTCCACGTATTATATTCTAATAATTGGTATCAGAGCTTAAGATCATATTTCTTGATTGTAATTTGGAGTTTTTGCTTGTATGACTATTATCTGAAAATTTTGTTATTGCAATTATGTTTGAGAGAAAATCTAAAATTGAGAAGTTTAACGGGAGTAACAACTTTGTGTTATGGAGCATTAAGATGTGGGTGTTACTAATAACTCAAGGTTTGACCAAGGCTAACATCCTGAAATTTCAGTTCCATTTTCAATTAAATAAATCAAGCCTTTCATCGACGCGCCTATAGTGCTATTCTCTAAGCTGATCACTCATGAGATAATTGGACTATTTGGGGAAGTCATTAAGGGATTTTAATGCAACAGACTTGAGAATTCAACCAGGAATCGACTACTCGACCTTGTTCATCTACAGAGATTATTACGGCACAGTTAAAAATTGATCAGAGATCAAAGATATGTCGGTTCGATTGAGATGTGTGGCTAAACGTGGGTGATTACACCAAATTACAAAATTCTCATCAATTGATACCATACTGATTTTTCTATCGTTTTAGCGCCGTGTGTTTGTATTTGAAACCTTGAGATTTTCACAACAACTAAGAGTAGCCAATGTGTCAAAAATGTACAATGTGGTTTGAAAATAATCGATCACGGGTCAATTGCATTAAAAAATTCCTACAAGCTACCTAGTAAATTAGGTCATGCTAAAATCACGTTAGATTGAACTTAACCACAAATTTGAATCTGATTTCAGAAATTGAAAGTTCTGTTATGTTACAATTTATTTTAGGAACATTGACTCATCTTTCGAGGAATTTTCGGCAAATTCAAGATTTTTACGAAAAATCAATTCGGACGATTCAAAAAAGGACGAAAATTCGGAGAGGCCAAATTAATGGGATTTTTGGCCTCCAAAGTGAGCTACTTAGTGATGGGAAATTGTGGAAATTGTGTAGACTTCTTCCTTAGCAAAAATTGGATATATTGGAGAGATTTGTGAACAAATTGAAGTCCAATTGAGGGAAATTCGTAGGCTGGTATGGGGCTGCAACATTTGACCTCAACTTGGTTATTTGTGGAATTATTGTGCAAGAAAGTAATGAGGGACAATAGGGATGTGTATAAAAGCTTGTGGGACCAAGCATTTATAGTTGAGATAAGTTTGTTTGACCTTGGCCACCCCCATTTGTAGCTCCTCTCTCTGACACCTCGGTTGGTCCCCCTCCTTCGGTCTCTCTCTCTCTCTCTCTCTCTCTCTCTCCCTCGTTTTCTCTCCATCCGACAATCCCCTGCAATTCTCTTCTTTTGTTTTCTTTCTTTTGACTTTGTAGGCCCATTCCTATCTCCCTCTCTCTCTCGCATCCCCCCTTGGCCGACATCTCTCTCTCTCTCTCTCTCTCTCTCCCTCTTCCTCTCCTCCCTCTTTCTTCTTCGCGTGAGCTTCTGTTTCGTCGAAGGAAGCTGCTTTTGTCTTCATTTTCATTTTCCTTCTTCCACATTTGTTCTTTCCCCTCCCCCACCAAAGAACTGCTTCACTCTTGCTGCCATGCTCGGTCAATTCCTTAGCATCACCGCCCTTGGTTAACACCACAGCTCCCTTTTTTTCCTTTTATTTATGTTTTTCTTTCAATGGTTTCATCAAAGCTGCTTCTCCTTTGCACACCAGCGAAGCCCCTTCCTCCGCACCAAGTCAACTACTTCATCCCATTTCCCTCAACCATTGGTCTTCACCTCAACTTCTCAGCTCCATCGTGTCTTCACCCTAGCGAGTCAAGGCCAATAGTCATCACACGTTAGCACCTCCACCCGCGGCCACCAAAACCAACCAAGCCAGTAGCCGCAGAACTTCCAGCTCAACCGTGAGCTTTGTGGGGCCGATTTTGGCCTCGGTTTGGCCTCCTTTGGTATTGCTGCTTCGAAGTTTATTGCCCATCTTCACGTCACCATAGCCATGGACTCACCGGCTTGCAAATCCAATCAGTTGACTCACTAATCTCCGCTTAGAGAGTTAATGATTCTTAAGGGTTGATTAGTTTAGGCTAAGTATAGTTTATGTGATTAGTTAAAACGGATTAGTGATTTAATTAATCATTATTGTATGTTAGGTGGTTAGAGTAGCTTAATTAGCGACTAGATAAGATGTAGTATTTATTTAGATTGGTTTAGAAATTTTCGGAGCCCGTCTTGATATTTTACTAGGCTTTCCCGACCTAAGTTTGCATTTATGGCATTTATTGGTATTTATTTAATTAATTTTGGTAATTATTTTATTAATTATTATTTTCCGAAAATTATACCGGGACAACCGGTGACCGGAATTTTGTGCTGATCGCAATGATATGATTGGTTTTATTTGATTGTGTTTTGGTTTGTGCAAATTGTGTGTTGATTGTAATTCTAGAAATTTATCCCAAAATTTGGTAATTTCAATATTTAATTAGGAAATTATTGGGCGTTGATTTACAACGCCAAAAATGTTTTTGTAGACTATATAATTAGTGGGATGTTGTAAAATTAAGAGATTATATTTTTGGCTTTGGTCTACCGTGTACCCCACACACGATTATTTTTATTGGGTATCATAAAAACAATGAAAAGGTTAGTGGATGAGTATAATATCTCTATATCAACTTCGGTAAGCATAAATCAACTTCCGTGAGCTATAATATCTATCTATATTAGCTTCAGTGAGCTATATTATCTATCTATATCAGCTTTTGTGAGCTATACTATCTATCCATATTAGCTTAGGCGAGCATTGGTGATATATCAACTTAGGTGAGTAGTGATCATTTCACCGAAACGACTTGATAAATAGTATTGTCTGATAGATAGTATTGATTTGGGTTGATAGATAGATGGTATGGATGATATTGAATCAAATGGATCGATTGACCGATGATTTAATTTGATTGGATTTGAAGTGATTGGTTAAGTGGTTGAATTGTATTGACTTGCGGGAAGGAATTGAGGCAAAAGTAAGTCATATGTCTCATGCTTGTATATAGGTAGCCTTTTGGTCTATTTCCTTCATAGTCGAAGTTTAAGGGATGGACTTACTGAGACGTTATCTCACCCCGTCATGAGCTCAACTTTTTAGGTCCCTAAGGTGAAGAACCCGGAGCTTGAGGCGAAAGGGTTAGGAGCATAGGTGGCTCAAAAGTTTTTTTTGGAGATAGTCCTCATGTACTTAGACCCTAGAGTTGGCCTCTGTGTGTAAACTAGATTGTTTATAAAAACTGGGTTGATTGATTTGAAATTTGTTATCCTGCGTTTCCATCCCACGTTTGTTGTGGTCAATGGATTAGTAATCCACTTCCGCATGTGCATTAAAATGAATGGGTCGGCGATGTATCACGGGACATCGCAATTTAAATTGACCATCGAGAAATGAGCACACGCTTGAACGATCGGGCCGTGACAAAGGCACTAGATGGTGAAGATAAGTTGCGTATTATAATGAAAGCCTTTGAGAGAGTAGAGTTAATGGAAAGAGCAAAGTACAATTCTATAAAATTTGTTAGATGAAGTTTTAATAGAGGTTGCTAAGGAGAAGAATGCCGCAGCATTATGGGAAAAACTTCAAGCACTCTATGTGAAGAAAAGTTTGAACAATCGCTTGTACATGTTGAAGAAGATGTTTCAATTTAGATATACTGAAGGTACATCTATTAGAACCCACCTAGATGAATTTAATAAACTCATAATGGGTATGAAGAACGTCAGTAAGATACTTGATGATGAAAAACATTGCATGATAATGTCAGCCTTTTTACCAGAGTTATGGGAGCACTTTACTGATTCACTATTGCAGGGGCATACTACAATTACCTCAGAAGAGGTAAACTCCACCTTATTCTCTAAGGAGTGGTAGAAAAAGTTGTGAGATAACGATTTGGCGCAAGGAGTAGCGCAAGCATTGATGATTCAGGGTAGAGAATAACATCAAGGGCCTAGTAGTAGTAAAGATAAAAGTAGATCGAAATCACATCATAGAAAGTCCAAGGGACGTGTGAAGTGCTTTGAGTGTCATGAGGAGGGGCATATTAAGAGAGATTGTCCAAAGGGAGGAGTAAAGCAGATAGGCAGAATGCCACAAGCAGTGTGACAAATGTTGCCAAGGGGAGCAATAATGATGCCGAAGCTGTTTTATGTGTGACTACTACTTTGTCAAGAAATGAATAGGTGTTAGATTTGAGGTATTCTTATCATATGACATCTCATAAGAACTAGTTTACTACTTACCAAACTATAGATAGTGGTAGAGTTTTTTTTTGGGAAATAACACAGTCTATAAGGTTGTGGGGATAGAGATAATTTAGATTCTGATGCACGATGTGGTGGTGTGCACATTGACAAATGTGAGGCATGTACCAGAGCTCAAGAAGAACCTTATTTCTTTGGGGACACTCGATGACATCTAGTGTAGGTACACCACTGAAGGTGGAGTACTGAAAATCTTTCGAGGTGTCATGACAGTGATAAAAGGGAAGAAAGTGAATACTCTCCATCATCTACTGAGAGAGACTGTGAATGGAACCACTACAGTTTCATCAGGTGAGTCAAATTTTAACTTGACTTAGTTATAGAATATGTGTTTAGGGCACATGAGTGAGGCAGGTATGACGATGCTGAGTGAAAGGGGGTTGTTGAAGGGTCAAAAGACAGAGAAGCTGGACTTATGTGACATCTTTGGGAAGCATCACCGAGTTAAGTTTACTACAGTTATTCATTCGACCAAACGACCAATTAAATATATTCATTCAAACGTCTGAGGCCCCTTTTTTGGTTCCTTCAAAAGGAGGTGCCTAATATATGCTAACATTTATCAACAATTATTCGATAAATGTATGGGTATACTTTCCAAAGCACAAATATGATGTGTTCAATCGATTCAAGAAATTTAAAGCATTGATTAAGAAGAAGTCAAATAAACAAATCAAGTGCCAGAAAACCAATAATTGTATGGAGTTTTGTGGTAAAGATTTTACTAAGTTTTGTGAGAAAGAAGGCATTGTGAGACACCACGCAGTACCTAGGACACTACAACAGAATGGCGTGGTAGAACGGAAGAATACAACTTTGCCTAAGCGAGCTCGATGCATGTTTTTGCATACAAGACTTAGCAAAGAATTTTGGGCTGAAGTGGTAAACATGGTATGTTACCTACTTAATCGATCTCCATCATCTACTATCGAGTGGAAGACTCCTAAGGAATTATGGTCAGGGAAACCTGTTGATTACTTCGGATTACGTATATTTGGATGTCTTGCGTATGCTCATGCAAGTGATGGTAAACTTGTGCCAAGGGCGAAGAAGTGCATATTTTTGGGTTATGCACATGGGGTGAAAGGCTACTGACTGTGGTGCACTAGTCCTAGATCACCCGGTTTTCTAATCAGCAGAGATATGATCTTCGACGAGACTACAATGCTTCAATAGAGAAGTTCTGAGACACAACTAGCAGAGAAGACAGATCATGGTGTCATTTGTGAGGTGGAGCTTCAGGTGGAAACTCCGAAGACCTTAAAGGTAAAAGAAGTTGAGACTGCATATGAGGCCACGATTTCTGAAGTCGATGATAGTAAACAACTAGCAAAACCATAGCACACTATAGCCACAGATTGACAGAGAAGGCAAATTAAATCACCGGTACGTTATGGTTATAGAAATATTGCTTATGCATTGACTGTAGGTGATGAGGTGGAGATAAATGAGCCTTCGTCTTACTCTAAGGTGATGGCTAGTTCGGAGTCGTCACAGTGGCTAAGGGCTATGAGTGAAGAGATGGAATCACTCCATCAAAATCAGACATGAGAGCCAGTCAAAGTACCTAAGAGCCAAAATATTGTCGGAAGTAAATGGGTCTTTAAACGGAAAGAGGACATTCCCAGTGTGGAGACGGCGATGTATAAGGCAAGACTTGTGGCGACAGGGTATACACAACATGATGGCATTGACTGTAATGAAGTGTTCTCTCCTGTGGTAAGACATAAATTATTGTTTTACTTACCTTAGTTGCTTTGTAGGATCTCGAGTTAGAGCAACTAGATGTGAAAACTGCATTTATTCACAATGAGTTGGATGAGCAGATTTATATGAGGCAACTAGAGGAATTTGCTATTTCGAGTAAAAAAGATCATTTTTGCTTGTTAAAGAAATCTTTGTAAGGGCTGAAACAATCTCCTAGGCACTGGTATAAATGTTTTGATGCTTCATGGCTAGTCAAGACTATTCAAAAAGTCATATGGATAGCTGTGTCTACTTTAGGAGATTGGAGAATGGTTCTTTAATTTATTTACTCTTATATGTTAATGATATACTAATAGCAGCTAAGAATATACCTAATATTGATGTGCTGAAAAGGCGGTTAAATGCTTAATTTGAGATGAAAGATTTAGGTGCTGTAAAGAAAATATTGGATATGGAGATTTTGCATGACAAAACTGTAGGAGTTTTACGTCTATCTCAGAAGAAATACAATGACAAGATTGTGACAAGTTTTAATATGCAGTCGGTAAAATCTATAAGAATGCCTTTAGCAAAGCACTTTAAACTTTTCGATAAATTATTACCGCAGATTGAGGAGGAGAAGGAGCATATGTCCCGTGTTCCTTATTCTAATGCCATGGATAGTATTATGTATGCTATGGTGTGCACTAGCCCTGATATTTCACAAGCTGTGAGCGTGGTTAGTCACTATATGAAGCGTTCTGGTAAAGCTCATTGGGAAGCTGTGAAGTGGATCCTTAGATATTTGAAGAGAACAACAAATGTGGGTATAGTATACCGAAGGGACATCAATGGTAGTGAGACTATTGGTTTTGTGGATTTGGATCATGTCGGTGACTTGGATGATCACAGGTTTTTAGCAGGGTACATATTTACACTAGCGGGTTGTGCAGTTTGTCACACCCAGAACCTCGAGCGCGCGTGCATCCCTCGGTGGTTGATCAAATTGCGACATTCCCAAGATGCATCGCTGACCCATTCTTTTTAAACACAAAAGGAAATGAATTAACAATCCCCAAACAACAAACAAACATGGAATAGGAAAACGGGATGGTCGATCAAACAAAACACATTTTATAAACAAGCCAAGTTTAAACACAAGTCTATGTCCAAAAGAAAACCCTAGACCACCTACACTTCAGACCCTTTAGCCTCGGGCTCTGGATTCTCTACACTAGGGACCTGAAAATTTTACACTACGATAGGGTGAGATAATGTCTCAGCAAGTCTAAACTCTAAATCTTGATTATGAGGATAATACACTTAGAGGCAGCCTAAGCACACATCATATAAGACTTACCTCGCCTCAACACCTTCCTGCACATTAGTACAATTCATATAACATATGCCTACAGTCAATGTACTCAATAATTGGAACACTTCAATTGCAAATGTTAATCAATCACAAGGGTCCCGATTATAAGGCAAATCATTATGACACATCTCATTCCGTGCCACACAATTTTGTCCCATAATCAGGAGCGGTTATTTCAATCGTTCAGGCGTTCCAATTAATTACAGCTCCATGGGCATGGCCTACTCGACGTTCGGCAGTCTTCCGACGTATCCAGGCATCGTCTCGCCTCATCGAGCACGACAACATTTACCTCTAGATGACAATCCCATAGGAGTATCGATCCGGCCTCTACCGCGACCGGCATCCATTGATGTGGAAGCATTCCATACAGGAGCATCTCCCGACGTAAACGCTCGTGACGGGTTCTCATAACGTTCACATGCACATCAAATTTCGACCAAGGACATTGTGTCTTGCACTCAAATGCCTCAATTTAAATAATGTGTGTAGCCTATTTTTATCATATTAAAAACATCCAGTAAAATAATTGTGTGTGGGTACATGGTCGACTTGAGCCATAAAAAGTGATCTCCTCTTTTAAAAGTCTCACTATTTGATATAATACTTAAAAACATTTTTGGAGTCAAAAATTGACACTCAGTATTTTCTAATTAAATACCAAAATTTCATAATTTTGAAATAATAAATCAAAAATCAACAATCATTATTCAATTGCACAATTTAACTCTCAATTGCACAAACTAATTACACTACAACAATCAGCACGAAATTCCGACGATTGACTATCTCGGTGTAATTTTCAGAAAATAATAATAATTAAATAAATTACACAATAATTAAATAAATCACTAATTAAGCTATATACATTAATCTAACCACCTAATTAGCCTAATTAACTAACTAAATCACTAATTACATTCACTAATCCTCCTCTAAGCATAATTAACTCCCTAAGTAGAGTTTAGCAAGTAAACTCACTAAATTAGCGACGCGGAGGCGAGCGAGACTTGAGCCTAGAGTAACACCAATGGAGGCTAGGGAAGCATTGAAAAAAAGCCCACGAAGCTCACAGCCCAAGCTTTGACTTTCGGTTTTACCTTAGGCCTGGATTGAAGGCTACAACGGCTTGGCTGGCGTGAGATCGGCACAGCGGGGCTGGGCAGGCAGGTAGAGGTGGCTGGCAGCTTGGGGACGACGATGATGGCCTAGTCGATAGCTTGGACGGTGGAGGCGGACGACAACTCGAGACGCGGGGGACATGTAGAGCTGGAGGCACGGTCGAGCGGGCTTAAGGCTGGCCTCACGGGCGACTGGCAGCGTGCGGTCTCAGGGGGTTTGGGTAGTTGATGGGCTAGCCGGAATGGAGGGGCTAGCCAGTTTGCTTTAGAAATGGAAGCTTGAGAAAATGAAATAGAGGCTGAAGCAAAGAGGAAGAAGAAGGTGCTGCTAGATTGGGAACAAAGGGCCACCAAAGTCAAGGAAAATATCCTAAAACTCAAGTGCAAGGCCCCACCAACCTTCATCTATGCCTAGCAGCTATTTTCCCCTCCCAAGCTTCCTCCACAAGCCACAAATGAGGTCCAAATGTTGCAGCCCCCATGGCATACGAATTTCAAGCTTCCAACTTCAATTTCTTCACAATCCTCTCCAATTCAATCCAATTCAATGGCCAATAATGCCAAGGTAGGAGCCCATGCCAATTTTTTGCATTCCCATCACCATTTGATCCAACTTGGAGGCCAAAATTGCACACAAAAATGGACCTCCTAATTTCCCGATTTAAAATCGTCCAATTTTGATTTTTTTGCCGAAAATCTTGGCTTGCCGAAAATTCTTCAAATGATGAGTCGACGTTCCTAAAATAAATCGTGACACGCTGGAACTTTCGATTCCTAAAACCGGGTTTAATTTTGTTGTTAATTTCAACCGAGGGCAATTTTAACGTGATCTAATCTACTAGGTAGCTTTTAGGAATTTTTAGCACAATTGACCAGTGGTCGATTATTTTTTATCCATATATTAGCATATCTGACTCATAGGTGACTCTCAATTATCGTGAAAATTTTAAGGTTTCTAATACAGGCATAGGGTACAGAAGTGATAAAAAAATCGATTTAGTGTCGTTCGACAAATTTTTTGCAATCTGGTGGAATCACCCATAATTTAATTACTTGCCTCTGTCGAATCGACCTATCTCCAGTTTCTAATTGATTTTAACAATGCCATATCGACCCTTGCAGATTAGCACGGTCAAGTAATCGATTTCTAATCGAATTCTCAAATTAGTCACGTTTATATTCCTTAACAGCTTCACCTGATAAATTAGTTATCTCGTGAGTGATTAACTCAAAGAAAAGGATTATAGGTGCATTGATGAAAAGCTCATTTCATTTAGTCGAAGCAGGGTTGAAAATCAGGATGTCACATAGTTAGTTGGAAAGCATCCTTATAGGGTCACATTACCTTGTCTTCGACTAAGGTAGAGTACATGGCACTAACCTTTGTAGCGAAAGAGGTAATATAATTACGAAATTTTCTCTCGGACTTTGGGTTAGAACAGAAAAGTGCAGATATACACTATGATAACCAATGTGCGATATATTTAGCATATAATCCAATTTATCACGAGCAAACGAAGCATATTAATATCATATACCACTTCATCCGAGATGTCTTAGTTAAGGGTGATGTTATTGTAAAAAAGATTGCT
This sequence comes from Eucalyptus grandis, assembly GCF_016545825.1. Classification (NCBI taxonomy): domain Eukaryota; kingdom Viridiplantae; phylum Streptophyta; class Magnoliopsida; order Myrtales; family Myrtaceae; genus Eucalyptus; species Eucalyptus grandis. The sequence goes on from NC_052612.1 coordinate 28,978,862, forward strand.
ACAACAGATAACCTGGAAAACATGATGACTAAGTCTATTTCTTTGGCGAAACTCAAGTTCTGCTTGAGCTCTATCGGCGTTTGTGGAGAATGAGCACTCGTCAAGGTGTTGGGAGAGCAGTATGGATGATAAACACTATAACTTAGTATCAAACATCGAGCTAAGGTGGAGAATTGTTAAATTAATGTCTCGAGTTTGAATTCGGATAACGATTTGTTAAATTGATTTTTTTATATATAAAGATTTCCCGAGTAGATTTCAAACTTGTTTCATCGATTTTGATTTCTTGACATGGTTTGTGTTGTTTGACTTTAAATTTGATTAAATACAGAATTTTATCTATGCCTTCTAGAGCTTTAATTTTTGAATTTAGGACTCGTAAGGAAGGGTGGTGATCATGAAGAAAATCCTAATCATTATGATTGTTGTATGGATGAATGTATGATGATTACAGGTATTTTTTTTTTTTTTGGGATGTAATTATTAAATGGAGGCTGCGTCCTTCCTTTTATTTTATTTTAATTTTTCATGAAATGTAATTTTAGCATAGTTTAGTATTTTATTGTTGATGTAAATGCTACAAGAGAGGAGTCATTGGAGGAGCCATTAAGCCGATGAGCTCTATGGGCTCGGTCTTTGGAGAGTTCAAAGATTCAAAAAGAAATGAAGGGCATGTCTCTATTATTAAAACATCAAAATGGCTAAATGGGTCTCTTTGGCTCAAGACCCATTGAACCATAATTCCATGATCACCACATAGGATAGATATTTATGTGATATCTATTTATTTATTGTGTTTATGTTATCATGCATGTTAAACTAGTTAATGTGCAAAGTGAGATCGTTAATAACGACCTAAATCTCCTTATTAATAATATTAAGTCGAAACGAGTTTTGGACTCATGGCCTTCCATCGTCATGGTTTGATCCAACATTATAGTGGTTAATTGACCGACTATGGATACATAGGGGTTAATTACCATTCTTAATATTAGACCACTCCATTATGCATGTGATGCTGTGGGGTTGGAGCTAAATGATTTCTAATAACTGTCGAGTGAGGGAATCGTTTGTGCTTTCAATACTTAAATGAGACCATGAGCTAGACTTAACTACAATCATGATGCCAATAACTGTTAGGTGAGGCTTTCATGGTCTAAAGGTCGAAGTTATGACTGGGACTTGCATATGATGCATTGAACAAGTTGGTTCACTCACTAAGTTCATAGAACACCAATAAGTACTAGGTGAGGTGGGCTTTGGGCTAGTGGGACTCCAATCCCCACTAGTAATCTTTACCCAACAAAGATTACTACTTCCTATCTTAAGGAGTATGAGATTCAAATATAAACTTAATGGGAGGATCTATTTCATTTAAAGGCTAAAATGAAATAGTTATTTTGAAAGATACAACGGTTAACAATTTATTTTCCACAATAGATATATTATTACTCTGAAAATGGTAACAAACCCACTTGCTTCTATACTTAACAAGAATTGTTTGACTAGACCCAATTTCACTGACTAGGTGAGGAATTTGAGAATTGTTCTCAATTTAGAAAAAATTGGGTATGTGCTTGATAAAAAGATGCCAACCTCCTTTCCCGAGGGTGGGACCCAAGAGGAGCGTGTCACTATGATAAGTGGCGTGACAATGACTTAAAAGTTAGGTCATATATGCTTGCTTCTATGAATAATGAATTACATGAGAAGTATGAATCTATGGAAGATGCTAGGTCAATCATTTTGCATTTAAAGGAATACTTTGATGAGAATGGTCGAACTTTTAGATATGAGATGTCAAAGGCATTGTATCATATGAGGATGGCTGAAGGATCATCAATTAATGATCATACTTTGAAAATGATCTGGCACATTGAAGAATTGGCTAGGCTGAATCTCGTTATGGACAACGAGTTAGCTATGGATTTGATCCTCTAATCTTTACTCGATTTCTTCTCTGGTTTTGTCCAAAACTTCCACATGCATAAGATGGAGAAAACTCTTGCCGAGTTACATAGCATGTTAGTAGTTTATGAGAAGGAAATGCACAACATGAGACCAAATGTAGTGGTCATGGTTAAGGCTTCTTCTTCTAGGGGTAAGACTGTTTTAAAGAAAAAGAAATGGAAGAGGCCTGTCAAACTTGTTGTGCAACCAAAATCCAAGATTGATAAATGGAAATGTTATTACTGTGGTGTCAAGGGGCACTAGAGGAGGAATTGTAAGAAGTACCTCGCAAGCTTGAAGGTCAAGCCCAAGGACCAACCTTATGGAGGTATGGTGTCTATGCTTATTGAAACTAATCTTATGGTTAGTGATAAATCCAGCTCATAGGTTCTAGATCCTGCTGCAACTTTACATATTTGTATGTCATTGCAAAATCTAGAAACAAGCAGGGTTCTAGAGCGAAATGAGATTGTCTTGACATTTGCCATTAGAGCAAGAGTTGCTGCATTAGCTATAGGGACTTTTCATTTATGTTTGCCTTCTGGACATGTATTAGTTTTAAAAAACTGTTTGCATTAAAAGAATACTATTAGGAACATCATCTCTATACCTTGTTTGGGTAAAGAGAATTATGAATTTTCTTTTGCTGATGTTGTATATTCTATTTATCATAATAGAAGATGTGTTGATTCTAGCTTATTAACCAATAATCTTTATACCATTACAATGTTCGGTAATGCGATTACCGATGTCAGTAAGCAAAATAGAATTGATATAGATGCCATAACTAATAAACGCCGTAGAGACAGTCCAAATAAAAAGTATGTTTGGCATCTCCGATTAGGTCATTTTGGAGAAGACAAAATTAACAAGTTGAGTAATGATGGGTACATTGATCCATCAAATTTTGAGTCATACTCGACTTGTGAGGCATGTCTTCTAGGAAAAATGACTGAAGTGTCTTTTGTGAGACATAGTGCGCAAGCTGCTGACATATTAGAATTAATACATACATATGTAATCGATTAGTGAAACTGCTAGAGGTGGTTATAATTACTTCATTACCTTTACTGATGATCAATCACGATATGGTTATTTATACCTCATGAAGTATAAATCTGAATCATTTGCAAAGTTCAAGGAATTCAAAGCCGAAGTTGAGAAACAAACAGGAAAATGTATTAAGGCTCTTCGATTAGATCAAGGAGGTGAATACCTTAGTACTGAATTCCTAGACTATCTTAAAGAGAATGGCATTTTATCACAATGGACACCTCCTGGAACTCCAGAGCATAATGGTGCATTTGAACGAAGAAATCGTACTTTATTAGATATGGTGCAATCTATGATGAGTTACACCGATTTGCCAATATCCTTTTGGGGATATGCCCTTGAGATAGCAGTATATATACTGAACAAAGTGCCATCCAAATCTGTTCCAACTATGCCCTATGAGATATGGTATAGTAGAAAACCTAGTCTTAATCATATTAAGATTTGGGGCTATCTAGCTTTCGTGAAAAAGTTGAAAATAGAAAAATTCGAGGCAAGATTTGAACAAGGTTGCTTCATTGGATATCCAAAGGAAACTCTTGGATATTATTTCTATTTTCATTCAGACCAAAGAATTTTGGTAAGAAAGCACGCTTCTTTTCTGGAGAATTAGTTCGTCCAAGAAGGTGGTGCTAGGCAGAAACTAGTCTTACAAAAAGAAAATAATGAAGTATCAAACAACCGAGTTCAGATACCAATCTCTAATTCAATGGAAGCTTATGATACACAACCTTTTAGGAGAAGTGTGAGAACATCTCGCCCACCTGCTCGTTATAGACACTCGATTGATCATATTGAATCATTATTCATTGAGAATGACAGTGATCAACCTGGTGATCCTAAAACCTATGAAGAGGCAATGTTGGACATCGATTTTAGTAAATAGCTAGAAGCCATGAAATCTGAAATGGATTCAATGTATTCCAATGAAGTTTGGACCTTAATTGACTTGCCTGATAGTATTATACCAATTGGCCATAAATGGATCTTCAAGAGGAAGATGAATGCTGAAGGTCAAATTGAAACTTACAAAGCACGGCTGGTGGCGAAAGGATATCGTCAGAAAGAAGGAATTGATTATGATAAAAATTTATCACCTGTGGCCATGCTAAAATCCATTCAAATTATGTTGGCTATAACTGCACACCTAGATTATGAGATATTCTGGATGGATGTCAAAACGGCTTTTCTAAATAGTTTTCTTGAGGAGGACATCTATATGGAACAACCACAGGGTTTTGAATCCAATAGTGAAAAATGGAAGGTGTATAAGCTTAAGAGATCCATTTATAGACTCAAACAAGCCTCCAGAAGTTGGAATATCCGTTTTGATGAGGTAGTCAAATCATTTGGCTTCATCAAAAATCCGGATGAACCTTGTGTATACAAGAAAGTGGGAGTGCAATTGCATTTCTAGTTTTGTATGTCGAAGATATACTTTTGATTGGAAATGATGTACCAATGATATCATCGATAAAACTATTCTTGTCACAGAAATTCTCTATGAAAGATTTAGAAGAGGCAACCTACATTTTAAGTATCAAGATCTATAGAGATAGATTAAGACGATTGATTGACCTCTCACAATCTACGTACATAGATAAAGTGTTAACACATTTTAACATGCAATGTTCCAAGAGAGGATTACTGCCTTTTAGGCAAGGGATCCGTCTTTCTAAAAAGATGTGTCCCAACACTCCTGAAGAAAGAGAGCGGATGGCAAAGATACTATATGCATCTACTATTGGAAGCATAATGTATGCTATGCTATGTACTATACCTGATATTGCACACGTTGTAAGTATTACTAGTAGATATCTATCTAATCCAGGAGAATAGCACTGGATAGCAATCAAGAATATTCTTAAGTACTTGCGAGGGACTAAGGATCTATTATTGATATATGGAGAAGGAGAATTTAAAGTTGTAGCTTATACTAATTCAGATTTTCAATCAAATCCTAATGATTATAAGTCTACGTCTAGGTTTGTCTTTACATTCAATGGTAGTGCAGTTAGTTGAAAAAGTTCCAAACAAAGCATAACTACCGATTCCACCACTGAGGCAAAGTATGTAGCCACTTCTGAAGTAGCAAAGGAAGCCGCTTGGATGAAGAAATTTATTTCTAAACTTGGAGTCATTCATTCAATTGAGCAACCGATTACATTGTTTTGTGACAATAATGGGGCGATAGCTCAAGCTAAGGAACCTATGTCTCACCAGAAGTCCAAGCACATTGAGAGATGCTTCCATCTCATTAGAGAAATTGTTAGAAGATGTGATATCGCCTTACAGAAAATTGCCTCAGTAGAAAATGTGGCAGATCCCTTCACTAAGGCCTTACCTTAGTCTTCTTTTGATAGGCATATTGATAAAATGGGTTTAAGGTACCACACAAGTTGACTTTAGTGCAAGTGGGAGATTGTTGGATGTATGCCCTAAAGTTACTATGTAATAGTTACATGTTAGGGATTTAAATTGTACTATCATTATTATTATTTAATTAATGGCAATGATGTACTCATTTATTTGTCCAATTATTTTATTTTTATGAATGATTCCATAAGATCAGTTGCAACTAGACCTATTCTTGAGACGTCAAGAATATATGTGATGGGTTCATAGTTAGGCTGAATCTTTAAACTATTCCTGGTCAATGGATTATTGAGTGAATATTTATAATCTTGTTGAGATCGGTGTGTTCTTAACTTCACCATTAAGTATTTGATACTTAAGAGAATGATGAGTCACATGTCATTGGGTATTATGATGCCTGAGTTAGAACATAAGACAAGTTCACTGAACATGACACATATGGAATAATTAGCAACGTGGAAGCATTTAGTGTGGTCAATGTCTAATTGTTCATGCTTTGGTCAATGTCTAATTGTTCATGCTTTGGTCTTGTATAATTAAATGAGATTTAATTAATTTGTATTAAAGTCACGAGCCTACTTGCATATGATACACACGCATGCCCAAAGTGGATACATGTTAATGTACCCCAAATGTACATATAAAGATTATGTCCTTTTTTATTTTATATTTTTCTTTAAGGGAATTGATTAATTATTTATTTATTCATTTTATTAATTAATTAATCAATATATATATATATATATATATACATATTTTTTTATTAGGAAGCTTCATGCATGAACGGTTGACCGTTCATGCATGAAGCATCATGCACAATCGTGCTTCGAGAGATGGGGATGAGCAACGGTTGCTGATCCCACGATTAGCAACCGTTGCTAATTTGTAAAATACTATCCAAAAAGTCCGCAAAAAGAGTTGTTAAAAACAGAGAGAAAAACCGTGTGTGTTCTTGTGGTTTTTAGGTGTTCTTGTGGTTTTCAAAACACGAAAAGAATAGGGATTCTCTCTTGTTCGGGCCACGACTAAAAACATCAAAGATACTATGGATTGTCTCCACGAGATTGCTAGCACGATCATAGTGGTGATTATCCGAAAGTTCTCTCTTCCGTTCGACATCCATTGTTGATGTGTCTAAACTAGAGGTCCGACGTTAGTGTATAACATCCGAACCAATTCGTATAAAGCACGCTTCGAGAGGTAATTTGTTTAACTCCTTTTTGATATTCAGATTTTTTTATTAAAACACACGAACAATGCATTTTGAGAATCATGTATAATATATATCATCTTTGTTTTCACTGTATTTTAAAATTTTACCTATATATGATTCATGAAATCCCAACAAGAGGCACATCTCCAAATCGGGCCATCAATGAGGACGAGAGAGTGCCAAGGAATCGCAACCCGCATGAGTTAAATTTCAATAGAATTTAACGGATTGTTATAAAGGTGCGAATAGGCCTCTTGTGAGATGATGCTTGCGACATGTATAGTGATGATTGCGTATGTCCATCTTGAAGCTCAATTGGTTGGCAGGCTACTTTTTGTTAGAGCTAATAAGGACTCTCATCATTAGATCAAAAAGTAACAGCTCTCCGCTTAAAAGGTTGGGATTTATTCAGCAACTGAAAGCTATTACTCTTTAATCCAAGGGTGTGCTTATTTAGTGAAAAATGTTATCCGAAAACTGTTTTCATTGATTTCCACAGTTTTTTTTTTTTTTTTGCGGATTTTATTTCCAGAGTTTGACGCATGGAAAATGAACGGTTGACTGAAAACATTTTTCATGAATGAAATATCTGCAGCATAAAAGGCAGAAAATGACTTCCCCTTACAAAACAGAGGATAGTGTTTCCGAATAAAAAAAAAGCAGAGTTTGATGTTAGTCTAGTAAGAATGAGGACTTTCAGCAACTCTCTCTCTCTCTCAATATCTATAAGAGGAGATCAGGAGAGAAAGTTTAATGTATGCACGACAACATTTCTGGAACAGAAATTGATTTCTCAATTTATTCCTAGACAAGTTTCTAAGTAAAGAAACGCGTAAGATAACAATTTAAAATTTCTGTTTCTGGAATGGAAATTCAATAAAAATTTATTTCTAGGGGGCGGTGGGCGGCTGGTATCTAGCATTCGGCAGCGAGCATTCCACATCCCACAAGCAGTGGGTGGGTAGTGACGAAAGTGAATGATGAAAAGAGTTTTCATTTCTCATTATTGTTCTAGAACTAAAAAAGCCGTTCTAATTTTGTCATGTGCATCCTTAATATTTTAACTTCTAATTTTTGTGCCAAATTTATTTAATAGAAATTTGTTCCAGAAATGGAAAAATGAAGTTGCATTACCAAAAGAATTTCTGTTTCAACCTATTTCGGGAATAGAAAAATAAATAAATAAAGAAATATAAATTTTGTCACATGCATCCTTAATATCAGCCATGTGTAACTTGATTTTCAGTTCAATATTTTTCGAAACTTAGCTGCTACCTAGATTGTTAGAAACACCCGCTCAAATATGTCGGACCACGAATCCTAGAACATGCTATTTTTCTTAAAGTTTCGTGTTAAACAAAATTTACTGAATTAAGTGCATTATACAGTAAAATACATGTCCAGACTGGAGAGAGAGAGAGAGAGAGAGAGAGAGAGAGAGAGAGAGAGAGAGAGAGAGAGGTTTTTATGGTTGGTTGACGGGATTTGACTTCATGTAGGTGAGCATAAATCGAGCGTCCACATGTTATTATCTCATGTCTGGAAACAGCAAATCGGAATAGGGTGAGACACAGCAGATCTGTGTCCAAATTGGGGGTAGGGTAGGGGCACGCCAGCAGAGGAGGCATTTTGCATTCCTACATTCTTTCGGTAACCAATTTTAGATTTGTTATTCTTTGATAGCACACATCCCATTATGTCCATGCATGATAGCGGACAAGCCTGAAGATCAATCTGAACGAGAGACGAAGTACTTTTCCATATACTGATTTTGTCGCATGGGAACCTGCACAAAGTTACTGAGCCAAGCCAACTTGGAAGATCATTACACGATTGATCCTAAGATTTATTGAGAAAGTTAAATTTCGGTGATCATTGCCAATTATTTAATCTAATTTAAAGAGATGTCAAGAAATTAAGTAAATGTGATTTCTTAAGCGGTGTGTGGCTGCAACCAATTTCAGTGCAGGTGTTCGGAATAACTATGACTTATGCAGATTTTATATACTGCATTTTACATTAGGAAAGACAGGCATTTGCTACTAAAATACACGGGTTTGGTGAGAGAGGCTCTCCCCTGGAAGTTTGAAAAAGAAAAGGTGGTGATTCCCTATTACAGCCCACACGGAAGGAAGTTACATTAGCACATTGCATTATTCCTTCAAACCATTTTGAGTGTACATACTTCCAAGAAGTTTCACTCCACTCCGTCATAAGCTATATGTGCAACTGCCCAAAACTTTTTCCTCCTTTTTCAAACTCCGAGTTGATGCAGCACTTCCGATACAATGAAGATGTTATCCTCAATTTGCCTCCTTAGGAGAAGTGGACTCTGTTCCATGGCAATCGAGTCTTGTAACCAAGGTTTGAGCTTGTTAGCGATTACCTTTGAAATTATCTTGTAAACACAATTAGATAAACATGGGTTCTGTTTGATTTGCTCCCAGTGCTGACAATAAATAATTAGTTCAAGTCACCCAGTCCCGTTGCTTTAGAGGCGCCTAATTAAATAATAATAATAATAATAATAATAATAATAATAATAATAATAATAATAATAATAATAATAATAATAATAATAACTGTTGTGACCTAACCTCGGGTGTACCACTTAGGTTTGGTTAATGGATTATTAAGCCTAAATTTAGCTCATACTCTCTCAAGCCCATACCAATTCACGACTTAGGTTCAAATTCTTAACATGCAAATGATTTTTCAATTAGGAGTCGCCACTAATTTATTTTGGTTGGTGGATTGGAAACCAAGTAAAGTAATGGGAGATTTACTTTACTCCTGCGAACTAGAGATTGTGAGTTTGGGGACTTGATTATAGTAAATTTCTCTAATCTCTTTCGGTACATTTCTCTTTTATTTCAAAAAATTGTTTTGCATGAAGCTTGAATTGATTTTAATTTACTTCTCTAATATGTAAGGTGATCATACGGATGCGTAAATCACCAATTTAACACTAAAATAAAGCAATAAATAAATTACGAGACTTACTTATAGCAATGAAAGCATCTCCAATGTTAGATCATAATTTACATCAACAATCTTAGATATGATTTTTAATTAACACACAATTACTCAATCTTTTTAGGATTTTCTCTTATTTAAATGAAACTTAGTCTACGTGGAATGCAATGCAATAACACACCAAAATGCCTAACTAAAATGATATGTAACATGTAACCTATCATGCAAACTCTATGTCACACGTCCTTAATTGTTTAACATGATCTAATGACAAGAAAATATTAAATGCAACTATCCTAACATGTCATGCACTCAAATGATCCTAAACATGCAATGACTAGATGACAGAATGACCTAATTCTAGGTGACACGCCAATGATATCTTTTATATCTTCTTTTCCTTTTTTATAAAATTCGAAATTAAAATTACCTAGTAATTGAATGTGCAATTTAAATTAATGAAAAGAAAATCTAACATCCTCAATTAATTTTTTTGGTTTTTTTAATTTAAAAAAAAATCGGAATAAAATGCCTTATCTAAATATGCAAATTATCCTAAAACAGGCAGTATTTAGCATGAGCCTAATCCAACTCCAATATATTTATTTTTTCATGGGTTTTTTTTCATGGAAACAAAATCAATTCAAACAAAGGCATATAAAATAACATGGCAGCAAATCAAGCATGATATCATTCATGTTTTCTTAATTTTTAAATTGACGAATCGTATCTCATCCATGAGATCGGATTGGTCAATTTTTAGCAAAATCGTAAATTATATCTTGAGCGTGAGATTGGATTGGTAATTTTTTTGTGCGATTGCGAATCATATTTCAGGCATGAAATTAGACTATCAATCACATTCACGTCGTGAAATTAGGAAATAATACCTAATTTAAAAAAAAATCAGGAAACTTTGGATAAGATATATCGTTCAAAGATTTGAATTTGATCACAATATCAACGAATTATGTAAGGAAATAACCAAATTAAATTTGGATAATATCCTTATCTATTTCGAGGTATCGTTCAGGAATTTGGACTCGTTAGATGGTGTCACACACTCAGCCCGGCGAGGGTCACAAGCACCATCGGCTTGTTGGGATTATGGTGCAGCAGCGGCGGTGGTAGCCTGCATATGCTCGGCTCATTGGCTGCTGCGGTAGTGATCGGCACGATGGGGGGTGGGTGGGGGCTTCGCACTTGCGACTCGAATCACGCGCGACAAAGGTTCTTGCTCGGCGAGTAGTCACAAATCGCGGTCGGTTCAAGAGTCAACACGTAAACTTTGAGAGGCGACTTGGATTATTCAATGAAGCACTTGGACTGTTGCAAGGACATGGCGCTGACGTGGGAGGAGCGTCCAAGGGCTGCCACCTGCTGCGGATTCACCAAAAGTCCTGCAAGAAGAAATTGGACCCAACCAGCACAAACTGCTCACGTGTGAATGCGAGCGCTACGGGATTCTTCGAATATGACTCAGTATACCGTGGGCGACTGTCCCGTGTCTTCGAGAGAGACTCAAAGGCGGCCAGTAAAGTCAGAAACGGCAGCGAAACTCGACAAACGGCACAACGTCACGGCTGAGAAGGGGGATGTTCGACCACGACTCTGCCCATCTCAAGCACTCTATTCTCTCGTGTGTTTCTCCATACGCCGTGAGATTACGTTGTGCTTCCCACCTAAATGTGGCCGTGTATTGAATATGTGTGGCCCCCCTTTTGTCCGTATTCGAGCCAATTTATAGGCAAGGGACTGAAACTTTTGTAAAATTTCATTTCATTTTTCATATCAAGATATGTGAAGATCACCTCCCGAATGCAATATTTCTTTTATTTTTTACATCTCTTCTAGCCTTGTCTGATTTCCTTTGTATCTTTCCACATTATACAGCAAAAAATGAATATTCTCCACCGATTTTTATCGCATATTACCAAAGATTCAAAATTGTAATAGGATTTTCTCAAATTCCAAATTATGCAAAGATGAGCTCGTAATATCTCCTTATCATGCTTGTTATTTCTAAGGATATATGAATAAATTGCATGAATATAAAAATAATCCTCCGTCATATCGCCAAAAATATAAAATCACTAGTTCTTTTAATTTTTGGTCATCATAAAATAACAAGCTCCGAACAATGCGATAATAGTAAATAAATGAACCTAAAATGATATGCTATGCAGTTATTATTATTATTTTTAGGGCTTAAAAATCAATCCCTAATTTTCTATGCATTGAATAAATGACCGGGTCGACAAAATTTAGGTGTCAATAATAATAAAATGCATCTTTCACCTATTCCATTGACACCTCTACTCATAAAGTCTTATTCATTTCGTCATGTAGTAGACAAGAACGAAAGTCTAGGGTTGGTTGGAAATTTCGTGGCCCCACTGTGCTGTACAAGTCTCGAAAGAAATCCATGGCCATCTATTTATCTTCTACCGATTTAAGCATTGAGAATCCTTGTTCTTCGCCTCCGCTTTATGACTGTGGCATGAAAATATTTAATTTTTCCATCACCACTTCAATTTTTAAATTTGAAATCTCATCGCCCAATACATCCCCTTCTATCTTCACATGATATCTATTTCCCCTTTTAAGGCTCTGCACCCACTTTTATTGTTATTATACAGAAAGTTTCCTCAAGTCAAATTTAAAAAGAAATTTTTGATGGATGTCTTAGTAGGTTCATAATTTTTTTTTCCCCAAAGTTCAGGAAAAATTAAGGTAGTTTGGAAGAACCTAAAGCAATGGTCAGCCTGAGTTGTTCATCGAAGAAATAGAAATGGTCGTTGGCTCCTCCACGGGGATACAGTAGGATATATCTCGTCGGTGCCTTGATTTGCCAATTGAACAAATCATGTCTCGCTTTCTGCTTCTAATCCTCGGCCAAGTTGGTTTCACAACTCCTGCGAAGCTGTATCTTTTTTTTATATATGTCTTCTCAATGAATAGTGGACCCTACGCAGAATAAATTGGTCCGTTGATTGGCCAATTGAACAAATAAATGTTTTATTTGTTTAGAATAATCAGTTTTCAGCTTTTTTTTTTTTTAATAAAAAATATCATTTTCTTCTTAGAGGTAGCCAAACAATGATCTTATGTCCATTCTGTTGTGAATTTTGAGAGAATAGAAACAGTAAATTTCACAAATGATACCAAACGCCAGCTTAGCTTTGGGTGGTGCTTTGATTTGGTGGTGCGTTAGGTGATTAATTGTCCTAGATTTCTCTGGTTGTTGGGCGGTATCTTTCTCCGACGAGAAAGACAAGAAAACGTGTTGATCATCACCGATTTTATATGGATTAAGATGCTATTTTACAATTTGATGATATGTGTAAGTTGCAAACGATGAGTTGTAATTTTTCCTCTTCTTCTTCTTTTTTTTTTTTTCCTTTTTCCCCTCTTTAAGTCTAAGCCCAACCGACCATATGGACACCTTTTTTATTATACACGCTAAAAATATATCTCAAGACTCTCGTTAACTTATGCTAATCAAATATAAGGCCAAGGCTGTCAACGCACAAGTTCAATATTGGACATTGCTAGGACCATCACCCTTTAGAACACTTGAAGGACAAGACTCCCAGCTCCAGCTATGCTACAATATCCATTTTATTATTTCGTACGATGTTTCAATTATGTACCAACACATTCGATTATGTGCACACACGTTTGGCGTTGGAATTAAAATTCTGAACAGGAAATGATAAAATATAAGAATTCTTTAGGTTTTCTTATATAAGCGTCTTGTTTAGTAAGTAATTGGATATAGAAATACAATTAAAATTATAGAAACAGAGAAAAAAAATTCAAAGTCTCGAAAACCTCCTCCGCTAAGAGCTGTTACACCACAGCATAAAGACTGTCAGAATGCAGAAATAGATACATGGTGGACCTGACATAGATAATTGAAAGACATCGGAGATTTCCCATATCTATCAAACTTGTAAATTATTTTTTTTTATTGTGCATATCATTAATTGATTTTGATTTATGATAATTGCTATTATTATATTATTATCTTAGATGGTCATCTTATAAAATTTATAAATACTTAATGAACTCTTTATTATGGAATATATAGAATTACACAATTCTTTCTTCTACGTTATTTTTATATTGGTATCAAAGTATTTATTGTCTAAGGAAGTGCCCGTCAAGTTTATTACATGATCTCAACTGCATGCCAATGTTCATTTTCCACGAATCCATCGCCCTTAAGTATTGTTCTGACACTTTCTGTTGTTGTTTTGAAAAACAGACATTACCATAGGACTCTGTTCTCAATCGAGCCAGATGCCAAAATTTTATCTTGATCCACTATCGCACGCACCCTCACTCAGCACCACACGCTGCCGCCCTGCAGATCACACACTTCATGCACCAAAGGCTTCTGTACACATAATGTTGACGTCAACTACATGTTTACAACACGTCAACGTTCGCTTAGTTGTCCACCTCATTCGCCATGCCAAAGCCACGTCAATGCCACTTCATTAGACATGTCAAGAGATTTTTTATCTCATTCGGTTGTGCATTAAAGGATGTGCATATCTTTAATTGGTTTCGATTGACTGTAATTGATATGTTAATGTCTTGTTACCATATAGCCACACAAGATGATTTCATGCTTTTGATTAATCAAATCTTCTTAGCTAGTCCTTCTTATCCTTTTCGTTGTCCCACCCACGAAAGTTAAACCTTTAGTTCAACTTTGTGATTTTTGTTGTAACTCTACATTACTTCTTTTGTTGAGCCTCTTGCATGTAGAGAAGCTAGTACTTATCCTAACAATGACAATTGTGTTGCAAGCTTTAGACTAAACTCATACTTAAGATTTGGTTGATTTACCTCCTAAGAAGTTTGATCCATGTTGTAAATGCATGTAAATCAAAATAAAGACAGATGGTATTACGAAGCACTACAAAGCTTGACTTGTAGCAAAAGGCTTTATTAATGAGTATGGAATTGACTAAAATGAGAAATTTACTCCAATTGCATGTCCTAATTAGGTTTGAAGTCTTGTTGTGTAGCTTAAGTGATGGTCTCTGTTCCAAGTGAATGTAAAATATGCATTCCTTAATACTAATCTTACTGAGGAAGTACGTATTTGAGCTTCCTCCTATATATACTCATTATTCTAAGTTTGTCATTATATACCGATTACATCGAGCATTACATGGGCTAAAACAAGCTCCTTATGTATGGTATTCCAAGTTTAAGTCAACCATGGAACATCTTGGCTTTACATCTAGTCCCTACAACCATGCTCTCTTCGCTCCATGCATCTCATGGGCTTATTCTACTACTTGTATATGTGGATGGCATGGTTTTGCTAATGATGATCACATCAGCAACAACACTCCAATAGTATCTCAATTGACAGTTTGAATGAAGGATCTCAAGCAACTCAATTATTTTCTAAGCTTATTATATATCTCAAGCAATATACGGTACTGATCTACTTTCTTGAATAGGACTCATTGATAACAAGATCACTCCAATTGCCATTAAGATGAATACCAAATTTGATGACAAAGATGGAACTCTTCTCACTGCATTCTATCGACAACTGGTTGTCAATCTTGCATTTATCACTATTACTTGTCCTAACATTGTCTATATTTTTCACATTGTTAATCAGTTCATGAACTCAACCTGTACATTAACCTCGTTGCATTTCTTTTAGATCCTTTGTTACATTAACGGTACCTTATTTCATGGCCTTCACTTTCTACTAACTCCACCTTATAGATGAGTGCCTATTCTAATGCCGACTAGGTAGATGACCCTTTAGATCATCACTCCACTGCATGCTAATGTTTCTTTCTAGTTAACTTGCTTATCCCATAGAGTAGCGAGAAATAGACCATTGTACCTCAAAGCTAGTACAAAAGCATCATATTGTGCACTTGTTGATATGACTTTGGAATTACTATGATTGCAACAGTTACTATAAGACATGGGAACCCATATAATGGTGGGATAATCAATTACTATGACAACCGAAGTGCTATTCGAATAGCATATAATGATGTTTTCAATGAGCACATTAACCACACTGAAATAAACTGTCATTTCATCCAATATCATATGCTTCATGACACTATTTATCTTGTCTCCACTTCATCGGTTGATCAAACTATTAATATTTTTTCTTAGGCACATCCATCCGGGTGTTTTGTCAATCTTTTTTCCTAATTCCTATCGACTTCTTAAATAGTCATCTTGTAAAATCTATAGATACATCATGTACTCTTCATTATGGAATATGAAGAATTTTACATATGATGTCTTCTGCAATATTATTTATCTCGATTGTTGAGACCTTAGACCGTCCCTGTGGCATCCAACTCGAAGATCTATGAATCTCAAAGTATGAGCTCCAAAAATTGTGATTAATCAAACAAATATTGGCACATGTTGCTACGCCAACTATACCCATGTATAGTGACGTCTATGTCCACCTCAAAAAGCTACTTCTGATGAGGATTTTATTATTAGTATATGATCTCAACCGTTTAGGCTGAAATTTATTAAAGGACTAAAATCTGTTGCATTTCAATTCAAATGTGAAAGTAAATGCCTCCTCAAAACCATAGACTCACCTCTAAAAATTGATATTGAATTGTTAGACACAATCAAAAAGCTTACTGAAAGAAGAAGATAGATGTATTCGATGCATGTGAATCCAATTTATATTCCATCAAGTGAGGTGAGCTCTTTCGTGAGTTGGGAATACAATTTGGATTTTCTCGTCGACGGATCTGACCGAGAAAGTCACGAGCAGGTGAAAGTTGCTGGAGAAACTTTCGTCTGAACGTACGACCCCTTCTACTTGTGATGCTTAGTTTAGACACAATCGAAAAACTTTCGTCTGAACGTACGACCCCTTCTACTTGTGATGCTTAGTTTTTTTTTTATTTTTTATTCCCTACGTGGTCGGTAAGTAAAGCAAACGAAATGTAAAACAGAGGTGGCAAAGTCAAGTTTCTCCTTTTGTCAAAAGAAGAAGTCAAGTTTCTCCTGCAAATCCGTACGTTTAGCTCCCCGGCAAAAGAACAGAGAGAGAGAGAGGGAACAGAATACAACGTAAGCCACTACGCAACATGTTATGCAATTATTATACGAACGTAATAGATATACTAAAAGTTGTATTCCAAAGATTAAACGTGGTCGGGTAATTTCTTAATATAAAAAAATCTAAATTCAAAAAGTCCAACGTAATTCTTACGTCATTCATCAATTTCTACTATTTAGCCGCCTCATTAGCTAGATAACTCTAATAAATTAACGGGATTACATTCTTTATTTTAACGCGTCAGTATCCGCAAGCTTCATTTTCAATTGGAAGTATATATATAAATATATTTTTTTTCCCTCTTTCTAGGACAATGCTCCCGAATTTTATAATCCAGAATTCAGATATGATCTTTTAAGGGTTTTACTCGGTTATCACTCTCTAAAACAATTTAATTGATAAAACCATTGATTAATCCGAGTTAGTTGGAGTCGACAACATCGGACCCGTCTCGTCACCGACCTGCTCCACACGCGTTCGCACATGATTTGAATCCGTCGAAGGTGCGACGATGTTTCTTGCTCCACAGCAGCCAATATAAGCTTCCCACGACATTGCCAGATTGTATTCTTCACACTTACAGGAGACAGCGTCTCGGCTTTCCCTCACCAAAACTCTCTCCTACGATCCAAACCTCAGTGCACGCTTATAAAGCTCAAGAGCCACCGTTCTCTCTTCCCATTAATTTGTAACCCAACCCCTTTGCTCTCTCATTGAATCATCCGTTGCATTGCAGCAAAGATCGACATGAAGAACCAAAGCAAACCTATCCTCTTCTCTGCCTTTTCCCTCTTCCTTCTTCTTGCACTGGGGAGCGCAGCAGCATCATCCATACCGGTAGAAGCTGGTAATGCCGCACCGTCTCATTTCATTTCATTTTTTTACCTACACAGCCAATAATAATAATGAAAGTTAACGTAGACTGTATTAGATACAAGACCTGACTAATATTGTGAAATCTATAGCACTTGTGTAAGACTTTGTTTTTGCTATATTTTGCTCGACTTTTGGCAGCAGGAAGCTGGGCTTCTTATATCGGGAGGTAGAAATACGGATATTACCTACGTGTATATTAATTAGTAAAATTTGCATGTGGGTGATGTCCAACCTACCGATCAGAGGCCTAAAGAACACGTCTTGTTTTATATAGTACCAAATGAAAGCTGCGATTGTAATATTTTGTGTGACGATGTGTGTAAACTGTGAAGAGGATGAGCGAGAGTTCGATTACATACCCGGGAGCGAGAAGGGGCCAATGCACTGGGGGGAGCTAAGGAAAGATTGGGAAGCGTGCAAGAAAGGCGAAATGCAGTCGCCGATCGACCTGTCGAGCGAGAGAGTGCAGGTGATGCCCAAGCTGGGGGAGATAGAGAGGAACCACAAGCCCAGCAATGCGACCCTCAAGAACAGAGGCCACGACATTTCTGTAAGTTTTATTTTGCATCTAATTCATACTACTTTAACGTCCACAGGGGAAAATACATGAAACATAATTTATTAGGAAAAGTGAGATTATGTGTGTGGCTAATGTCCTGCCTCTTCCTCCCTCCCTCCCTCTCTCTCTCTCTCTCTCTCTCTCTCTCTCTCTCTCTCTCTGTGTTTACATTGGTGCCCATGTCTATACAAATGGGAGATTTTTTTGGTTGAAATCATGTTTGGCTTGGTTTTAACCCAAACAAATTAGCCCTTTATATATATATATTTTACACCCAGAGCAGATATATCGAATTCAATTAAAAACCAAAGTCTGATTTCAATTTTAAATGTTAAAATAAATTTATGTCCAATTCCATTGAATTAGAATTTGCTTTAAGTAGTGTGTGGCTCTTGTGAATTTCATATTGGTATTTGAAATTGAAAGAACAATTTCGTCACCACATTTATTAGGTAAAAAAACTTTGCCAATTGTCCATAGACATTATTATATTTCACTCTATGTTATTCTAACACATGACATCACTTTGAATACCTAACATCGCTTAAGTCATGATGTAGGTCTATTTTAAATAACACTGTAGAACTTAGTAATTTTTAACGTCGGGTTGTGCCTTTTGGAGTGCCTTTTCAATGGCTTTAAGCCATCCAATGAGGCACATCCAAGTTCCATGCTAAAACAAAAAAGCTAATATTTAATTACAAAGACTTTTGATGATCTTAAAAGCAATTGTTTATGTCTTTGGGTCTTCTGATGTTTGATACAAAAAAGGTTAGACAGCTAATTACATGTTGTTTATGCGATCGAGTGCAGCTTCAATGGGACACGGGCAACGCTGGATCAATTAAGATTAACGGCACAGAATATTTTCTCCAACAATGTCACTGGCATTCACCTTCCGAGCATACGATTAACGGCAGAAGGTCTCTCTTTCTCTTTCAGATTACAGAAACATGCAATCATTACTGAATTAGTATGATAGTTGCAATAAAATGAATCTGGACCATAAAAATTAATGAGCCTCGTATTGAATTCTATGCAAATCTCACCAGATTCAATCGGTTTAAGTTCGCTTTAATACATCTACTGTAGTCATTGCATATCTCCATCGAGCATCATCTATATTTGCGTCAGGTGGATAACATTAACAATTGCTCTGGTCACACATGTACGTACTTAGGTATGCATTGGAGCTGCACATGGTTCATGTAAGCACAGACCCGAATGTTAAGAATAATATTACTGTCGTTGGACTACTCTACAAGACTGGTGTACCAGATGCTTTCCTTTCCAAGGTAACTTCTTCATGTGCATATCGTGTGTTGCCGCCTCTTTGTGCCCTAATATATTTATGCTCTTCGTTGTTTCGTTTCATCTCTGAAATCTCATAAAATTAGAAAATATTGATTATATTGTTCATGCTAATTAGGATTTAAGCATATTTGTTGAACTTGTTGTACAATAAATATTGGATTTTCCAAGCGCTGACCATGTAGGTCATAAGAAATTTCAATCCCATGAGTAATTGTGAACTTTTAATTAATCCTTTAATCACTATAAAGATTCAAAAACTCATCATGAAGGCCATGTTCCCCTTTTACGGTCACGGTAAAGGAACCATGTTCTCGCAAATATGTCTGGATCATAAGTTGCTGCTTTAATTAATTTGCGGCTAATTTCCCAGAGAAATGCAAAATTTATTAGAATCAGTTCACAAAATCTATTCACGAAAGTGGCGTGTAGTTTTAGGTAATCAAATCACTTAATGGCACTATATGTTTTCTTGCACTTAGCACATTTCCTATTGCCTTGTGTAAAATCGTATGCTTCCAATTGTGAGTGATGTATGGTGAATTAATGTTTCAGTTAATGGGGAGTGTATGGTCTATGATTGACAAAGAGGATGAGAGAAAGATGGGCACCATTGATCCAAGAGAGATCAAGATGGGTGGCAAGAACTACTTGAGATATACGGGCTCTCTCACTGTCCCTCCTTGCACAGAAGGTGTCATATGGACTATCAACAAAAAGGTAACACAGGCCCACCAACACACTTTCATACCTAGTTAAGTGTTTCTTACCTGGTTTATCAGCCCGGTGTCTAAGTAACCCTTGCATTCGATAATCCAACAGATGGGCACTGTATCAAAGGACCAAATCAAGTTGCTCAGAGAGGCTGTTCATGATGTAAGCACGCTAATTTCTTGGTTACATCATCTAATGATCGATGATGCTCACTTAATTCTAACTTTTGATTTCCATAGACATCGCGAGTGATGCACTAGGCGAGCAATTAGTTTTCATAAATTATATAGAAGTAATCAACAAAAAAGGAGCAATTCTCTCACAGTTAATCTCGTTAGGTTAGAGATGGCAATGATCCTGGTTTGGTTAAGCAATGGAAATAATGAAAATAATGTGACAGGAAGAGTTGTTTCGTCCTCCAGCCATGCCTAATAAGTATGGAAATCACCCACATTTAATCCTTTAATTAAGTTTATACGTGGATGATGTTATAAGTTACAACTCACTAATGGTTTTTGGAGAATAATATTGTTTTTGGCAAAAATGTATCGACATCTCATGAATAATTCAAATTGCAGTATGCAGAGAAGAATGCAAGGCCTGTGCAGCAACTGAATAGAAGAGAGATCCACTTCTACCAACCAAATGAAGCGGCAACACGAAATTAACCTTTTTTAGATCATTGATTTATTATCGGGATCCTTGTAAACTAGAAGATAAGAAAATGTAGATGTTATTTAACGGCATTAGGGTTGCTAAATCTACTTTTAGAGATATTTAAAATATTTGGGATATTCTAGATATCTTTTGATTGATTTTAATTAATTTGTAATATTCTTTTACTTTAAATAGTTGTTCTATATAATGTATAAGTTAACTCAGGTACTCCTCAATATTACACAAAGAAATATAAAAAAAATAAAAATTCTCAAATCTATTTTAAGCATCATTCTCAACTTTCTATAAGCATTATCATATCTAAAGAGGTATCATTGATATGTTTCCAATAACACCAACTGCATAGGTCATGTTTCTCTATGATAATCGTTACGACGCCAATTGCATAGGTCACATTGCTCCATCATACTCATCATGATACCAATTTCACAAACTGCATCACTCCCATTTCTCCTCCAAATCCTTAGCTTTAGTTGTTGTTTGAGATTTTTCCATTGCTCGTTTCGGGAAAAAAAAAGAACACTCTACGACCGGACTCGCCGTCCTTAGGTTATGAGATCCTAAAATTTCGTAGTGAACGGGCACTGAAAGTTGCCCCACGTGCCGCCCCGTTTTGGACCCATGGGAGCTGTTCAACATGGAACACGCCTCACGCGCTGCCAATATCCTTTACCTGTGAGATCCACACGCTCATATGCGTTGCACGTGGCTAGACCTCTAGCGCGGTCTTTGCTGACATCACCATATATTACTGCGACTTCATCTGCCACATTACCTTGCCACGTCCTCATTGACTGTTGACCATTGAATGTGTTGACCAGAAGTTGATCAATCGGTTCCTAAGGTATTTCAACATGTTAAATCCATTTTTTTGCGTTATTTTCTCCATATCTGCACTCCAAATACTAGTTTCTTAGTATTCCTTATACAAAGCCGCTGCTTTTAAACTAGTAAGTGCACTTAATGGATGAAACATATGTTCCTATACCTAATTAAACCGTTTTGAATGGATCAAATTACACATTAGGGGCTTAAGAAGTTAACATGTACTTTTTTTGTTCAAATGATTTCATCTCAACAGGGCCACATATGTTTGTATGTACAAACTCTAGAGGTTGTTTTGCTCTTCTAGTTTTTCCAACCGGAAAAAATTCTTGACATTTTTTTCCAACAAGATGTCCTTCGCACGGGCAATCTAGACTGTCAATCAAAGGTATGCCAGTCAGCATCTTTTTTTGGACTAGTAATTTTAGTCCACGAAAATTTGATGACCAAACCGACGATGCCACAACCAATTGCTATCTTTGATCAACGCTTGAAAGTTGAAAAGATTCTTTGTTTAAAAAGTTAGAGGGAACATCCTGTTCATCATCTGCATCATCATGATCAACTTATTGTTTACACCCATGATGGTGCAAACTCCATTTTCAATGTGGACTTTGTGGTCTCTTTTGAAAAGTTTCCCAAAACTTAACAAGTTTCGAAAAAAGTCCTAGCACAAAGTAACCCTCTACAATAGTAACATTAGCACCAGCTTTTGACTTAATATTAATGTTACCTTTACCCATTATGAGAACTTTTGATTTATTCCTAGAATTAACTTCACCACGACCCATCTTGTCCAACTATGAGAATAACTCATTTCAGCCAATCATATGATTATTACACCTAGTATCAAGGTACCGAATGTTGGTGTCCACGGTACTTGAGTCATTCTTCTCGCATGCTAGCACCACATTTTCCTCAAAATCACTGGTATGAGCCTGTTCTTCCTATTTGTGGCCATTATTGCTTGGCATTCAGATTTGTAATGTCTGAATTTCTTATGCATAAATACTTGATCTTTGATTTGTCATGTGTTTTATATTTTCCCTTGTAATTGAAATATCAGCGTTCGAGTCCTCGACCACCCACACAACCTCGGCCAACTAGGTAGCTTTCTTGGCTTGATTGAGTGACCTGACTTTGCAATGCTTGCTCGAAATTCAAAATGTTGGACTTTTGATTCATCTTTGCTCATGTGAAAACAATCACTCATCAATGGCTCCAATGCCATGGTTGACACATCTTGTACTTCTTCGATCGCCGTGAATACGTAATCAAATCTTTCATTCAAAGACTGTAAGATCTTTTCAACAATTTGCACATCTTGGAGTTCTTCACCATTGACCATCAATAGGTTAACAAAGGTCTACACTTGATCAAAGTATGCCAAGATTGATTTAGAGTCATTCATCTGTAAAGACTCAAAAGTGACACGATCATCGCCTTTGTAGAATTGTTGCAAAATATCCCACACTGCTTTTGCAGTCTCTATGCTTGATATATTCTCAAATATCATTTTCTCTACAAATTGAAAAATTGCAAACAATACTTTTTTATCTTTCTTCCGAGATTCCACTAAAGAATCCTTCTCATCCTTTCTTAAAGCATCGAATGCTTTAACATCAGCCACTTCAGTGTAACCATTCTCTACCAGATTCCGTAAATCTTGCTATATGGACGGACCCGTTATTGAATTCTTCCCGTTTAACTTTGAAAGTTGCAGTTAAAATGAATTGGTGAATGTTGTTTCTAGCTCTAATACCAAATGTTGGAACCAAGAGAAGGATAATAAATTTTGGAAACTTGGAATAAGTACACTAGAAGTTGGAGGAAGAGCTTTTTATTGAGAATGATTTCTCTTCTTTGTGTCTTCATGCTTATGACTTGATTTGCAACTCATGATTTCATTCCTTTATATAGGAATTGAATCTCACGAATGGCAATCATTACAATTAATAAAGGAAACATAACAACCCACACATCATTAAGAACCAAACGGCCAAATGTCGAAGAAATGTGAAGCCATTGTAAAGTATTTATGCCAATCAACTAATGATCAATTTTATATTATCCCAACACTTATTTTATCAAAGATATTTGAGTACCAAATCTGTACGTGACACCACCACTACGCAACGAAAGGCCAAAGAGAAACAAAGAGAAAAGAACGCAAACCGCGAGCCACAACGTGACACGTAAAACGCTCGCCGCGTCTTTGCTTATGCAAGCTTATCAAGCGCGTTCCTCCGGCCTTCTACCTGGTTATCACTATCTAATAAAACAATTGATTGATAAAACCATTGCTTATTCCTATTTGTTGGAGCCCACTACTCTGATCCCATCTCGTCACCACCCTGTTGCGCATGCGCGTTCACACCTCGTTTCAGTTCGTCGAATGGGAGAGGATGTTTCTTGCTCCGCAGCGACCATTTTAATTAGCTTCCCGAGACATTGTCAGATTGTCTTCTTCACGCTTACAAGAGACAAGTTTCTCGGCTTTGTCTCATTAAAACTCCCTCCAACAATCCAAACCTCAGTGTCTCCTTATAAAGCTCAGGAACTTCCCTTCTGTCTTCCCTTAATTTGTACCCCAAGACCCATTTGTTTTTTCATTGAAACATCTGTCGCATCGCAGCGAAAATTGACATGAAGAAACATAGCAATCCCATCCTCCTTTTTGTTTTTTTCCCTCCTCTTTCTTCTTGCACCGTCGAGCGCTGCTACATTATCCATGCCCGGAGAAGTTGGCAATGCCCCACCTTCCCATTCCATTTCTTTTTTTTTTCCTACATGATACGGATGTTATCCAGTAAGGACTTATGTTTGCTATGATATCAATATAAGGAGAGAGAGAGAGAGGTTTATTTTATTTAGACTGCATTAGATTCATGATTCAGATTCGAGAAATTGCTGCAGATGACACATATTGTAAATTCTATACTTGTGTAAAACTTTGTTTTTGCTACAATTTCATCAATTTTCGGTGGGAGGAAACCGGTTTTGTCGTGTCGAGAGTTACAAATAGGGATATCACCCACAATTAAATTAATTCATAAAGCTTGTATGTGGTTATTCATAGTCTACCGATTAGAGGCCCAAAGAAAAAATATCTTTTTTTAAGCAATTCTAAGTGAAACTCAACGATTTATTATATTATGTGCCGATGTGTATCGACTGTGGCGTGTAAAGAGGATGAGAGAGAGTTCAATTACATAGCCGGAAGCGAGAAGGGGCCGAAGCACAGGGGAGAGCTGAGGAAAGAGTGGGAAGCGTGCAAGAAAGGGGAAATGCAGTCACCGATCGACTTGTCGAGCCGGAGAGTGAAGGTGATTCCCAAGCTAGGGGAGATACAAAGGAGCTACCAACCCAGCAATGCGACCTCAAGAACAAAAGCCACAACATTTCTGTAAGTTCTATATACATCTAATTCATTCTCCTCCTATGTCCGATATATTTACTAGGGTTAGAGGACAATACATAAAAGATGATTTATTAGGAAAAGCAAGACCTTTTATGTGCCTAATGGCCTCTTTGTTTTTAGATTGGTTTCATTGTCAATATAAATGGGGAGATTCTTTTTGTTCAAAGCATATGTGGCCTGGCCTCAACTCAACCAAAATAGTCGCTCTTTTTTTTTTTTTTTTTTTTTTTCAAATTTTCCACCTAGAATATGTCATGCCCCGATCCTCCGAGCACGTGCCCATCTCTTCTTGGTCGATTAATAGCGATGTCCCAAAACGCATTGCTGACCCATTCATTTAATATGCATGCGGAAGCATATAAATAATTTCCAGACAATAAAACAATGGAATAGGAAAGTATGACTCCAAATTTTCACTTTATAAGCAACCACCCTTATATACATTGCAAACCATTGTGCAAATATATACAAGGTGAATTGTTAAGTCATTTTTTAAACCACAAATTCATAAAACAAGGTCTGCAAAAGGGAATCGACTCCCATCAAAAGAGAATTGTCCTATGACTAACTAGTCCAATAGGATTGTCAATTCTTTAGGCTTCACCTTCTACACTTCGGGCCTCCGATCCTTCACCACAACCATCTAAGGACTTGAAAATGGTTATTCAATAACCAATGAGACTATATCTCAGCAAGTTCTACCCCCTAAGACCTGATTAGGAAACCAATACACTCAAGAAGCTGCCTAAGCACAACATGAGTCAAAGGACTTACCTTAGCCTAAGTTTCATCCTACAAAAAATCAATTTTATTTACAGATACCTTATATCGCATCACTCAATCAATTCATAACATCATATCAAATCATTCATCAATAAATCTAGTCGATTACATGTCATTTCGACCCTTTCTTGGTCGGCTCATCTCATTTACTCAAATTCACTACTGAATTACAGCTTAGTGAGCACAGCCTACATGGTCATCTCAAATACTCAACCCCAATGCTGAATTACGGTTTAGCGAGCACGGCCTACTAAAACTTTGGCGATAATGCTGAATTACAGCTCAACGGGCATGGCTTACTAATTCTTCGGTGGTTAATGCTGAATTACAGCTCAGCGAGCATAACCGATTCCAAATTTGGTGGTAATATTGAATTATGGCTCAGCGTGCACAACCAATTCCAAGTTCGGTGGTGGTGCTGAATTACAGCCAGCGAGCACAACCTAGATTAGGTGGTAACTTACGGTCCAATGGACATAACCATACTTTGATGGTAATTTTGAATTATGCCTCAGCGAGAACAACCGATTCCGAATTTGGTGGTTTCCACGCCCTATTCCACACTGTCACACACCCATCATACATCATTTCATCTTTCAATAGTCTTCTCAATGCGACTAATAACCCTCACACGATTAATTACTCTCAGCCTAGGACTGTGTGCTTCACACTTAAAATCCTCAATTAAAATAATAATTGGCCTATTTCCCACGTATTAACGATACCCAATAAAAATTTATCGTGTGTGGGTACGGTCGACCTTAGCCAAAATATCATAATTTCACTTTTGAACCTCCCACTATTTCCTGTAGTCCCAAAATAGACTTTTGGCGCTGTAGATCGACGCCATAATTTTCCCATTAATTACCAAAATTAATTAATTTAGGAATAAAATCATAAAATCATAAATAAATCAATTCAGCACAATTTAGTGCTCAAATAAATAAACAGACTGCATTACTATAATCAGCATAAAATTTCAGTTGTCAATCATCCCAGCCTAATTTTTGGAAATTAATTAATTAATTAATTAATTATGAAAAATATTAAATAAATGTAATAAATCCAATTTAGGCTGTAATGCCTAATTGGATGGCGAGATGAGCCCGGAAAATTACCGAGACTCATTCAATAAATACTATAAGCTATTTTCTTGCTAACTACACTAACGATTTACCTAACATGCATCAATAAGTCTCTAATTTAATTACTCTAATCTAATCTATCAATCTAATTACACTTAATTAAATCTAATCAACCCCTAAGCATCATTAGCATACTAATAAGGGATTGTCCCCCTTTGTGCTTGTCCACCAAGCCAAGAGTCCATGGCTGTCAATGAGCCACCAAAGCACACCATACAACCTTTAGAATGGTTCAATTTGGCTAGGGGGAGGGGGAGCTACGAATTTCCAATAAATCTCTCTCAATTGGACACTTATATAATCTCAAATCAATCTCATAAGGCCTCAATAAATTCAATTGCTAGCCCAATGCTTCAATTGACATTTTTCCTCACCCATGAATCCATCTTGCTAGCCCATGAATCAATCTCATAAGGCCTGAATTTAGTGACCAAAAATAATCCCCGGTCTTTTCCAAACAAAAACAGTCCTATGCCGATTTTTTTTCCAAAAAGTCTCGAGTTACAGAAAAATATTCTGAAATTGAGTTGACATTCCTAGAATTTATTGTGACATGATAGAATTTTCAATTTTTGAAATTGGATTTGAATTCATGGTTAATTTCCATTCGGCGCATTTTTAGCGTGACCTAGGCTACTGGGTAGTTTTTAGAAATTTTTAGTACAAATGACCCATGGTCGATTTTCTTTAAGCCATAAGGAACCCACTCTATTTAATGGCAACTCTCGATTGTTGTGAAAATCTCGATGATTAAATATGAACATAGGGTACCAAAACGATATAAGAATCAGTCTAGGGCCGATCGACGAGAATTTTGCAATTTAGTGGGGTCACCCACGTTTAACCACGTATCTTAGTCAAACTGACCTAATTCTGATCTCTATTCGATTTACGTCTGTGCTGTAATGATCTCGGCAAATAAACACGGCCAAGCAGCCGATTCTTGATCGAATCCTCCAGTTGATTGCATTAAAATTTCTTAATAGCTTCCAAAGATAGTCTAGTTATCTCGAGAGTGATCGGCTCTGAGAATAACACTATAAACACATCAATGAAAGACCCGATTTATTCAATTGAAAACGATACTGGAATTCAGGATGTCATTGAATAGGTATATCATTTTTGTTTGAAAAATATATATTAATCTCTCAGATATTATTATTTATAAGCATTTTTTTTTTCAAAAATTGGATGTTCGATGTGAAGCCATAGCCAAAGTCAAATGCCAAACTAACCATCCATTTGATATTAGACAGCTAATTACGTGTTGTTGTGGAGTGCAGCTTCAATGGGACGTGGGCAACGTTGGATCAATTAAGATTAATGGCACTGGATATTTTCTCCAACAATGTCACTGGCATTCACCTTCCGAGCATACCATTAATGGCAGAAGGTCCTCTCTCTCTCTCTCTCTCTCTCTCTCTCTCTCTCTCTCTCTCATTGAACGTTGTACAAGCCATAAAATGAATTCGAACCATTCTATTGATGACTATCGTATGGAATTCTAAGTACATTTTGCCGAATTTGAAAGTCTAAATTCATCTTAGCACGTATACTGGATTCACTACATATCTCCATCGAGCATCATTGGCATCCGTAATCATGCACAGTATATCTGACAATTGTTTTGTGTACGTGTACTTAGGTATGAAATGGAGCTTCACATGGTTCATGTAAGCACAGACCCAAATGTTGAGAACAATATTGCAGTCGTTGGACTCCTGTACAAGACTGGCCGACCAGATGCTTTCCTTTCCAAGGTAACTTCTTCATGTGCATACTGTGTGTTATCAACTCTGTATGCTCTAATATATTTGTAATCTTCATTAAATCTATAAAATCTAAAAAACTTAGGGAATAATTAATGTATTATACTTGTTAATGAGCGTCTTAAGCATTGCACATTTCTCAATGCCTCAGTGCAAAGTCAGATGCCTCCTATAGGGAGTGATGTGTGGTGAATTGGTATTTCAGTTAATGGATAATCTATGGTCCACGGTTGACCAAGAGGGTGAGAGAAAGATGGGTGTGTTCGACCCAAGAAAAATCAAGATGGGTGGCAAGAGCTACTTGAGATATATGGGCTCTCTCACTGTCCCTCCTTGCACAGAAAGTGTCGTTTGGACTATCAACAAGAAGGTAATACAGGCCCAAAAACGCAATTTTAACTCCTAGTTATATATTTCTTACCTGGTCTATCGATCAAGTGTTTCGAGCTTAATCAATCCTTGCATTTGATAATCCACCAAATAGGTACTGTATCAAAGGACCAAATCAAGTTGCTCAAAGAGGCTATCCATGATGTAAGCACACTAATTTCTTGGTTACATCAAATTGATGCTCACCTAGTTCTTACTAGTGATTGTCATAGATATCGCTAGTGACGGATAATATGAGAAGCAATTCTCTCATAGTTAATCTGGTTAGGTTGGACATAGCAATGAACCTAGTTTGGTTAAGCAATGGAAATAATCAAAGTAATATGATTGGAACAGTCGTTTTGTCCTCCAGCCATGCCCAATAAGTATCGACATCACTCGCATTTAATTATAATTAAGTTTATATGTGGATGTTGTTATAACTTGCAACTCATGCATTCTTGGAGGATAATATTGTTTTCCGGGAAAAATGTATTGACATCTCATGAATAATTCAAATGGCAGCATGCGGAGAAGAATGCAAGGCCTGTGCAGCCACTGAATAGAAGAGAGATTCACCTATACCAACCAAAGGAAGCAGCAGGAAGATATTAACCATTTTTTACAACTTTGATTTATCATTAGGACCCTTGTAAACTAGAAGAGAAGATAAGGTCGATGTTCTTTATTGGCATTAGGGTTGCTTAACGTTACTCCACCTCATAATCAAGTATCAACCTTATACAATGGTCTCGTACCCATCAAAACACGATCACGTTTAGACACGTATGTAGAGCAATTATTTATCTCTGTTGAGTATGGTATTGCGAGATCACTGAGTTTCCTCATGCAAAATGGTTATTTGGTTGCGTTATTTGACTCTAGCTTATATATCCAAGCACAACGTACTCGATATAACATTGACAAAACTAGGAAAGCCATTAGCCGCACAAGTCGAGCCTCTCCCTTCTATGGGAGCTTACGCTCTCGACTTCGATCTAAGAGTTCTTCCTCCTCATCCTTTGCGCCTCCATACCTCCCATCATCTCCATCACCCTACGTTTTTGTGCTTCCATTTCCACCCTACGCCATACTATTTGATCGCGCTGCCGCCTCCATACCACTTTTTAATAATATCGTAGTATTTTTTTAGAATTTTTATTATGATTTTTTTCTTTTCCTTTGCTTTTCTTTACTTTTTTTTTTTTTTTTTTATTTTTATCGAGCACCGGCAGCCAAATGCCCTCACCCGATCTGGGTGTCACAGCCTCGCATAGATCATCCAAGGGCATCGCGGCCCTCGCTCAAACCTGATGAGGACCACGATGCCCTCTCGGAAGATCGGCAAGGGCCGCAGGGCGCTTGCTTTCACCTACAAGGGCATCGAGTGAGGACTGCAATGCCCTTGCCTATTGCCAGCAACCCTTGTTGCCCTCTATAGTAAAGAAAAAAATTAAAATCAATTATTAAAAAATAAAACATTATTAAAGATGTTCACAATAGTGTCGGTTGCATCAGATAGAATGGCAAATGTCTATATTGGCGATTTCCTATCAAAATTGACCAAATGAATTTAATTGACAAAACATGAAAATGTTTATGTTCATAACTGAATTAACATAGGTATAATAGGTTTATGACCTTTTTAGTAATTATTCCGACATGTATGTGTTTTTTTTTTTATATGGCCGAAAGTTGTGTTTATGACTCCATTTATTTCATGAAAGATAATCCCTTTGTTTCTCATTGTTGCAACCTTCCCCTCGGGGGGAAGGAAGAGGTTTAGGGTATTGCCTAAAGACAGGTTCACGGCCCATGATTAGACACGGGTTCTCCCAAAATCATACCTCGCGCAACGTTGGGGATTTCATAAGAATTTTACAATAAGGAGTCGTCACTAACCTATTTGGGTCAGCTAGAAACCAAGTGAAGCACGGGAGAATACCTCACTTTTTACACGACTAGAGAATTTAGGTTTGAGGACTTGACTACACTAATTAATCAATTAGTTCCCTTTCAGTACCTAATCTTGTTCATTTTAAAAAGAAATTTTATCAAGTAGTTTGGATTAATTTTAGATCAATTTATTAATATGCGAGGTGATCATGCGGGTACGCAATCATTAAAATAACAATCAGCAACCAAGTTCCTAATTGCAGTAAAATTAGCACGCGCAACTAAACATTTGCAAATGTAATTAAATATGTAAATTAAACTTGTGGCATAATCAATGTGCGAGTAAATAAAGGCCTAATTACACTAAGAAGGCAAGACGTGACAATTCCCAACCAAATTCTTGTATTTTTTAATTTCCAAAATTTTTAATTTTTTTTTTGGACGAGCTGGGTTTAGTCCGATCTGACCTAAGCCTGGGTCGAGTCTGATCTAACTGGACCCGAGTCTGACCCAATTAAGGCGGATCGGTCAAACCCACCCGATTGGGGGCGGGTCGATCAACCCGCTCGAAGGGTAAGGCCCGACTAGCTAGTCGGGCCTTCACTCGACCTAGATTAGGCCCCAACCAGTGGGCCCAATCCCTTTGCAAAAAGACTCCATGCAAGCTCACGTAAAGGGGCCAATGGATTTGGTCGGAACCGAGTTGAATGGGCCCAGCTTCGGCCTAACTTAGACCACCTCCCTTTTGCTCCACGGTTCTTGACCCACGATTGCCTGGCTACAGCAGGGGAAAATGCGGTGACAGTGTTTGATACAAACCCACTTCGACTAAGGCGTGCTGGTGTCGCTTCGGTCAGGCGGGACACAGCACGACTTCTGGCTAGACAGCGATGCCACTCCAGTGGTTGATCGACCTAGCTGGAGCTGTATGCAAAGGGGTGAAGATGGAAGTTTCGGTTGGGTATTTCAGTGAATAGGTGGAGTGCGCTAAGGATCCTAAGGGGTTTTGGCTCAGCCAAGTCTCGAGCGTAGGTCCAAGACTCTTGACAAACACGCCAGAGCGTCGAGGAAAAGCGATGGAGGATAGGTGGTGGCTGGAGCTTGCTCAAATTAGTCGGGGAAGCTCTAGCCGGCTTAGTATCACTGTACACACACCAGGTGTTTGGCAGAATGCCTACCTGAGTTTCGGAGAAGATGGCAACAGTCAACATCAGTCGAGCAACTCACCAGCGGTGGTAGGGCATCCTGGGAGCTCTCCTTATTCTCTGTCTCCCTCTTTAGTCCCCCTCCATTTGCTTTTCTTGCTATTCTTTTCTAGTTTTTTCTCTCAGTTCCCCCTTCTGCAAGCTAGCCCCTCTCTGCCTCTTTTCTTCTCTCCGCTTTCTATCTTTTCATCCGGCAAGGACGCCCTAGCTGGCGGCTATCCTTGCTGTCCTTGCCTTGCAGACCTGACATTCCCCTACCTCCTTGCTCCTATCCATTTCTGCTGCCTTTCCTTTTTGCTGCCCCCCCGTGCATGAAGGATGTCAAGGAGGAAGAAGACAATTTGGGGGATGAGGTCAAGCTGAAGGGGGAAGGGCCGGGCCGGGCCTAGCCGGGTGAGAGGGAGAGAAAAAAAGGAGGGGTAGGTTGGGCCAAGGTCGAATCAACCCGACCTAGCCTCTCTCGCTTTTTTTTTTTTTTTTTTTTTTTGAGAAAATGATAGGTGTAGACAACTAACCCTCTTTGAATGTATCCTTGAAGATGTTGCATTTAAAGATAGAAGACACATAAATTATATTGACAGGAGAGAGATTTCATGTGCATAGATACATGCCAAATCGACCAAAGGGATCTGTGTTATAGAAATACATCGTGGATAGGAGGAAGAAAGAAAGACCTCGAGCTATAGAAGCACGCCATGTTATAAGAAAGAGAATGAAAGACCCTGGGCTATAGAAGCACGCCGTGTCATAAGAAGAAAGAGAGACCTCGAGCTACAGAAGCACACCGTGTCATAGGAAGAAAAAGAAACCCCGGGCTACGAAAACACATCGTGTCATAGGAAGAAAGAGAGACCCTCGGCTACAGAAGCATGCCAAGTCATAGGGAGAAAAAGAGACCTTGGGCTATAGAAGCAGACATTGTCATAGGAAGAAGGAGAGACCCCGGGCTACAGAAGCACGTCGTGTCATAGGAAGAGGGAGAAAATGAAGTCTCACCATGTAATAATGGGTTTTGTTTGGATTGAAAATACATGGTTTAAGAAAAACCTATAAACCTTTGTAAACGACATGATTTAAGGTTGACCATGAACCTTTGGAGATGGTATGGTTTAAGGTCGACCACGAACCTTGTAGTCTTTAAGGAAACATCCGTTAATTCCTTGGAAACTACATGGCTTCACTAAGGAAACCTGTTAAACTTATCTTGAGCAAATGTCATTAGGGACGTCATCAAAAAATATACCAGCAATATTGCAGCATTAGTTGAACAAGTTAATCAAGCTAAGTCCGATTGCTTTAAGAAACATTCGATGTTAGTTAGCATCATGTGGCAAAGAATTGTCATCTGGCTTGGGGTTGTATCATTAATTATCAAATTCTCTTGGAGTTAAGTTCTTATCAAAACGAGTTTTAGTCATGAAAAAGGCTTATTAAGCATGCCAAACTAGAGTTTCTTAGTCATAAAGAGTTTCTCACATACTCTCAATAAAATGGCTGTTTGATCCCATCCATTCGTGTTGGAGATAACCGGTTGCTAAGGGTATCTCACATAACCTATGTCGAAGGCTTTCAGAAACATTTGCGATGAGCACAATCTGATCAATCAAAAAGGTCTTTTGAATGGACTGCAACATAGGCTTAGTCATGGGTTTACAGAAGGGATTATTGTTTTGGAGCCAATAAAGGAACATTCATTACTATCTTCATTGGGTTTACAAATCGAGAACTTGGAAGATAAGACAAAATAGAATTGCTTCAACTCCTTCAAGTGGTAGCTTCTTTATGGCATTCTCATTTCCACTCATACTATCCTAATCATAACAGACTTCGGGAGAGGATTGTAATGTTGGATAGGGAGAGGCTTGAAAGGCTTAAAATTTTCACGAAGGTTTTGAAGAGCCGATGATATCATGACCATGTCACTCAATCTTTCGAAATCACTTGGCTTGTGAAATACAACACATCTCAAAGGTATTTTGGCTTATCATCTCCACATGAGAGCTTTGCTCCTTTCTCTAATTTCTTTTGCACGTGCGATAATTTTTATTATGGAAGTATTTGGACTTTGATAACTTTTCTTTCACATAAGATACAATCTTTTTTAGGCTCAATTTCTTGACTGGTATTGGCCTTACTTTTACCAGGCACACCGTTTTTTCATGCCCCCTAATTTTGTTGAACTTTTTACTCTTTGAACTTTTGGAGCTCTTATGACTTTTGAGATACTTTTCATGTTTTCTCATAAACATCAATTGTATGTAGTTAATCCTTATGCCTTGCCCCAGGGAAGGGAGATGATCGCTGCTCAGGCTTTAGAGAAATGAACAATTAGGCCCGAATAGTTTAAGCAACGGGTGTCAGTGTTTGAGTCGAGAAGGAAATGCTATTCTTCACCTTAGGATGAGTCAAGCTTTGATGACAATTCCTCTGAAGCTATCACCAAAAGATTGATGCAAATTAAAATAATAGAATCTTTTTCGATCTTTCACTCTACCTCTCAATCGTAACCTCCTATGTTGCCCCAATGTAGGATTGTTCTCGACATAGGTATTTTGAAGGATCACCTTTATTCAGGTCAAAGGGTTAGCAAGATGTCAGCTCAATGCTTAGGATTGATGAAGGAAATGCCTTTATCATTTTGGTCTTTGCGTTCAATGCAAATGAATCCTCTGCCTTAAGAGAATGTCATTTTCTACTCAACTCTCAAAAGTGTTTGAATGATGTGATTAAGGGTAGCTTGCCTTTCTTCATCCTAAGCACCTCTTGTTTGGCATGGTTAACATTTCATCCTTTTGCAAGGTCCTTTTCATAAGGGTCTCCAACATGAAGTACATGAGGTGACGCCAGGAGTAGGTCATGCGAATGATGCCATGCATTTGGTTTTTCTGTTTTCATCATCTTTTTATTTTTTATTTTTATTTCCACCGTCCCGGTTTATCTCTCATTTAAGAAGAGGAGATACTCAGCTGTATGTGCGGAGACTTGAAGGGTCTTTGAATTGACTTTTTCCTCCATCATTTCCTCATCGAATGCTAGGGTGTGTGAAACACAAGTAGATATGCGTGTATGAAACATATGCATGATATCTACGATGCTATGCAACTCGAATTG